>NC_085944.1:7878787-8181818 GCF_963556715.1 Cydia fagiglandana | reverse complement strand
AGTCTTCTCCGAGACCACGGGGACAACGCCGTCCTCGAAACGTCGGAGGTAAATCTTAAAACTTAAATACGCGATTAAGTCCCGTTGTGCAGTTTGATAATGTTATACATATGTCGCCAGGGTCTTATAAATGCAACAAAAATAATAAATAGTGGCATATACATGTTGATACTGCCATATAATGTCGAAATAATGCCGTATACATGTTAAAAGCGCCTTACAAATGGCTAAATAGTGTCATACAAATGTCGATCTTTAAACATCCATATCTAGCTAACTATAAAACGTACAGAGGTGCCTCCTACAGTATATTTTTTGTTGTTAAGAACCCTTCCTAAAACGATGAAGATAAATCAGATTTTTCAAAAATAAAAAATTTGCCATACAAATGTCGAAAAAACACCCTCTTCAAAAATTGACCCATATGTATGAGTCTACAACAATGTCGACGAGCTCGACTTAGTACTTAAACAGATTGACAGTCATAATTATTACCTTGTCTCTGTCCGGCTATGTCGAGGCGTCAAATCTTGCGAAGAAAGCGCGGCTAGGTCGGCCGTAGTCTCCTCTTTGTAAACGGAGAAATTTATGCGAACTTAAATTACTTTAGCATGTTTTTATTACTGCATAAGTAATTTAAATTTATGTTATATTTAGGATTCCGTACCTCAATAGGATCACTCGTGCGTCTGTCTGTCTGTCTGTCTGTCAGTCCGTCTGTCACAGCCGATTTTCTCCGGAACTACTGGACCAATCAAGTTGAAATTTGGGACACATTTGTAAGTTTGTGACCCAAATACGGACATGTAACGTAAACAAATGAATTTTAAACATGGGAGCCACTTTTGGGGGGTAAATGAAAAAATTTAAAATTATTTTTTCAAACTATATCATGTTACATATTAAATGAAAGAGCTTATTATAAGGATCTCAAATATATTTTTTTATAATTTTCGAATAAACAGTTTAGAAGTTATTCAAGAAAATAGGCAAAAAATGACCATATATCTCCGAAACTACTAGGTCTAAAATTTTGAAAAAAATACATAAAATTGGTCTATACCTATAGATGACAGGAAAACCTATTAGAAATGTACAGTCAAGCGTGAGTCGGACTTAATTACAGTTTTTGATCTGACCCCTACGGATTTTTTAAAGAGATTTCACTCACGTTTCACATAAAAAATACATTGTTTTGTTAAAAATTGTGTAATATACGGAACCCTTAGAACGCGAGTCCGACTCGCACTTGGCCGGTTTTATGTAACTTTTTACTCGTGCATGTGAAATTAGTGTTGTACCTACTATTAAAATGCTATGTCACGTTATTAAATACAAAGAATCAAGATAGAGTTGGTCATTATGGAGCGCGGGCTAGAATGTACTTTAATGTCGTGTTTATGGAAATCTCTTAAGTGTCTTCGTGTTCGGTGTTGAGATCTGACGAGACGTGAGAAAGTCGTCAGTTTTATGTTTCAGCTTAAAAATGTATGGCATGATTATTTACTTCTTTAAAAAATAAATACTCAATGTTGTCTTTCACCTAGTTGAGCTCTCTCACATTTTAAAGAGGTTCCCATGGAGGTCCTAAAAATTTTTGCACAGATTTTGGGGTCGTGATTCCGAAAAACGTATTAAGTTATCTCATGGGAACGATATGAAAATTGTGAAAACATATATCTAATGTATTACATTATTTTTTCGCGATTTTGTGGTTAGTCCCATGGGGAGATTAGTATGTACTACCTTCTAACACATTTTTGACAATCAGGATCACGACCCCAAAATCACCCAGTACCTTAATAATTATAAGGATGACAATATCACGTTACTCTGGTTCGTTTGATAACTGGACTCGCTCGTAAGGCAACCAATGGGAGCTCACTGGCGAGGCATGTGATGCAGTGCAAATCGGAATTACTGTCATTATGCTCAGTCCGTACATTAATGCATGCTGCATTGTGAAATACTTATGTGCATTAATGATAGAACAAATTGACGTTTTCATGTAGCGTATACTCGTCACAAAGTATAGAGTATTTTTGGGAGTAACATAAATGTCCCGTGCTTACTTAAGCTCGCCAAATAGTTGCCACCTTTAAGTCTCATCCAATCAATAGGACTGTCAACTTTTAGATTGGTTGTCAAATACTAGAACTTTCACTTACTTCAAAACTGAGACAGTGAGTATACCTAACATATACCTGATAGGTCAAGAAATGAATGCTCAAAAAACGTTGTAGAGGGAAATGCTAGGAACACAATTTTTGACTCCGTAACTTTGTTTGGACTAGTTAGGAGGTGAACATATCAAAAGTCCCCGGCTGTAGCCCCGGTGCTGGGGGGTAGAGGGGGGTAAGAAGGTCGAATTTTTTGGTTTTTCTTTGATATCTTGGAAACTTTGCGTCTTAGCGACATGACTACTAAGACAAACCGAAAGCTGATAAAATTAGTTACAAGTTTTATCCAGTCAAGTTTTTCGATATCATGAATAGTTTTTGAGATACCCGCTCTTGAAAGTTTATTTAGGGATTTTAATTTTATCTTGATATCTACGTCAGTGAAGCTGTTAGGCCATGTTTGGTATCATTTTCGTATAAATCGGGGGTGCTGAATTCATTTATGGTATCACATTGACACTATTCCGAAGTAAAACCAAAATTTTAAAAAATAGATTTTTTTAAATCCCTCTTCACGTTTAAACTGTTGAACCAATTTCGTTGAAATTTGGTATAGAAATAGTTTCAGTCTCGACACAGAACATAGGATAGTTTTAATAACCAAAAGCATATTTTGAGGGTGTGAAAAGTGGGGTGGAAGTTTGTATGGAGAGTCAATAACCGCTGAACCGGTTTAGATGAAATTTAGGACGGAATACATCTGTGATTTAGATAAAAATGATACCAAACATGACTTCAAACCTTACCTTGAGCAGTATTAACCTCAGGAATTCAGTTTCGTCGACGAAGTTGAATTCCCCCCATACTCCATTTCACAACTTTAAAGGATGATTATTGAGATAAAAAGTATCTTATGTCCTGTCTTGGGACTCGAAATATCTGTATACCAAATTTCAATTAAATCGGTTGAGCGGTTTAAGCGTGAAGAGGAATTTAAAAAAAAAGGTATTTGTTTAAAGTTTATATGTTTTTTCTTAGGAATGGTGTCAATGTGATACCAAAACTGAATTCAGCACCCCCGATTTACATGAAAATGATACCAAACACGGTCTAGCAGCGTCACTAACGTAGATATCAAGATAAAATTGAAAGCCCTAAATAAACTTTCAAGAGCGGATATCTCAAAAACTATTCAAGATATCGAAAAACTTGACTGAATAAAACTTGTAACAAATTTTATCAGCTTTTGGTTTGTCTTAGTAGTCATGTCGCTAAGACGCAAAGTTTCCAAGATATAAGTGAAAAACCGAAAAATGAGACCTTCTTACCCCCCTCTACCCCCCAGCACCGGGGCTACGGCCGGGGACTTTTGATATGTTCACCTCCTAACTAGCCCAAACAAAGTTACGGAGTCAAAAATTGTGTTCCTAGCATTTCCCTCTATAACTTCTTATTGCTTGGCCTATAAGCTAAACTGATTATGTCCGAATGTTTATAGGGTTCCAATCATTAAAATACGTCCTACTTCTGGGCACAGGGTGCCAAAGACCTGAATTGACCTGGTTTAATTTTTTTTTCAAACAAAAAGCAAAAATTCTTATCAATGACAATTGTCGAAAACGGGGCGATATTTACTGTACGTCATTTACTTACCTACCCGTTTTTTTAATAAATTTGGTTATACTTAGTTGCACCACACAGGCTTATGATGATGCAGTACTAGCACAGAATAAATAATAGTACTACCGTACAGAAAGGAAACTTCCTACAAAACCGAAGTTTGACAGCGGTTCAGGGTCGAATCATGCTATCCCTTTCTAACATATAGCACTATCCCTTTCAGCTATTTAGGGTTGTCAAAATTCAAGTGATTATCTTATCTGTGGTCGTCACCGCAAAAGGAAGTCAAGTGGTGCCAACCCTAAAATTGCTCGGAGCAATGGTGAGCCAAGCGGAGCCGAGTTTGGCCGAAGCCAGGAGTTTCGCACCCCTGGTACTAGTCAGAATTAATGCAATTATGCTTAGACCGTACATTAATTCCTGCTGCATTGTGCAATATTATGTAGGTACCCCAACCCCATTAGCCATGGCAGAACTTGATAACGTTATTTTGAAGTCTGTGTACCTACATGTGTTATTTATAATAAAATTATACCTACTTGTTTGTTTATAGTTATTTACGATACAAGTGCGACAAGAGGAAATTCGAAACGAGTGGCGATGAATTTAAACACGACCGAAGGGAGTGTTTTAGATCGACACGAGTTGCGAATTACCTATTCGCACGTGTATCGGTCAACGTTTTACAGTACATACTTATGGCCCTTTAAACTTTTGACATACCTACTATTAAGAATTATAATTCCTAATTATATTCTTAATTACATTTCTTCCGTCAAAGGAAAAGATAATAAAAAGAAAAATGATAGGTACATTACATACCTACTTAGGTACCTAGTAGTAGTAGTAGTAGTAGTAAACTATTGTACAAAAATACATAACATACAAAAAAAATAACCTAATAATAACCTAGTTAATAAAATAAATAACAAAATATTTGGTTAATCTGTTTTTCGATTATGTGAATATTTTTAGGCTCCCTAATGATAATGATAAATCGTTCACACGTAAAACCCAGATGTTTAATGATTATTATAATGTACATAGCTCGCATTACAAAACCAGTGCCAAAGTTCACATGCTAATGCGTGAGCATACATCGGGATTGCGACACGCCACATTACAATAGCAGACCTGTTTGATATTTAGCATACTGTGGCATCCGGGTTCGCAAGTTTTAGCCATACCGAACCAGCCTAGGACCTACGCGGGTCCTAGGTCGACGAACCTAGCCTGGGAGGCGGTAGATTTGCGGGATACGATAAATTTCAATAGTGCATTGACTGCAGCACAGTCCTGTACAGTCGACGTCAAAAATATGTTTTTACTTTTGAGCCTTACGTTCTTGTAATAAGGTGAAATGTATGCTTTTTTTCGGTGTTGACTCTACAGGATCGTTAGACAGCGGGAAGTCCTATCATGAAGTAAACTTATTTAATTGCGGTATCTCGTGAGATTTCCGTGCAGTTAATAAATGTTTCTGTATGGCTAATATGTTCATACTACTTAGTAGTTATTGCATTTTCTCAAACTGCTTTATAAACTATAAAGGATAGATAGATAGAAGACCTACTCTTTATTGGCACACCTCAGTAAAAAGATACAAAAGAAAAGTACAATTGATTAAATGTAGAGGCAGACAATAGGCGGTCTTATCGCTAAAGAGCGATCTTTTCCCGACAACCTTTACCGATAATTCGGATTTTACTTTAAAGCCTACCACTGACTAACAGGCCGCCGGACGATATCGGCCTGTCAGTTAGAACAAAAATTTGACAGCTCCGAACAACTGACCGGCCGATATCGTCCGGCGGACTGCTAGATGTCTGACTAGAACATACATAAAAACTTCTATGCAAAAGGAGCTCAGGTATTGCAGCTGACTGTACGTTACGCTGTAATCACTGTATTCAAGTTATAAATTCGTTTAATCCGAAATTAGAATTTGTATAATACTTATAGTGATTCTGCATGTCCATAGGTAGGTAAGTGTGTTAGTTAGAAGTTGAAAGACAAACGAAGAAGGTAACTTACCTAAATTACTGAAAGGACGAATAAGTACGGCTTCCATCAGTTTGGCATTGACATAAACGCTATCGTGAACGTAATTTACTTTCTATGCATCTCGCTCATATATGACATATTATGAGCATATAATTATGAGCGTGATGCATAGAAAGTAAATTACGTTCACGATAGCGTTTATGACATATTAGTGCGAAAAAGATATATAGAAAGTAAATTACGTTCACGATAGCGTTTAATGTCAATGCCAAACTGATGGTAGCCGTAAAGAAAAAAACATTATACATATTGTTTCCTTATCATCAAGTTCAATTTAGTTACCTATGACTATTTGAAATAATTTCCGCTGTTTATATCATTTAAGGCCTGTGCACACCGGCTGCGTGTGCGTGACGTGCACGTGCGCGTGCGGCGTTGTAGTATACAGAGGGCCTACCGCGAACCACGTTCGACGTGTTGCCTCCCTGTTCCACTTACGTACGAATTTACAAGTTCGACAGAGAGGCAACACGTCGAAAGTGGTTCGCGGTAAGCCCTCAGATCCTTATGAGAGACGGCACACCGCTTGCGTGACGTGTGCGTGTGCGGCTCCAACATTTTAGCGCACGCACACGCGCACGTCACGCACACGCAAGCCGGTGTGGCTCGGCCTTTAACGTTAAAAGGTTTATATTTTAAGGCATCTAACATACGACGCGAGGTATACGCATTATCGGTCTCATTATTCATCCTCGAGCACAGAATAAGTAATAGTATTATCATACAGAACGGACACGCACCGCCCCGCCCCGACTCGGATTACCTCGCCCCGCGACTGAGTTCTGACGGACTCCTGACATACGCTCAGTTCGGCTAGCGACGCCGCGACGCGATGACGCAACGTTCAAAATGCCGGTGTATTCTGCGATGTACGGGTACCTACTTATTGTAGAAATGAATAATAATATAGTTTTCCGAAGAGACGAAATGTGTATCAGTAAATAAGGCTATACTTTTGCGTAAAAATAATAATATCATATGAATTAAAACCCGTTCGTTGAATTTGTGAATGTTAAGCCAACATTTAATATTTAAAGTACCTAAGGTAACTAGACCTTCTACACAGATATTCCTCGTAAATGTTTTATTTTTAGTTTAACACTCTTTTCACAAAAAAGAACTTGTTGGTTGCGGGACATTCGCGTTTGATTTTTAATTTAATTTTAAGAATTTAAGAATTAATTATGTATGTTATACATATAACATAATCAATAGGCATCAAAACAATAAGGTACATTTAATAATGGCGTGTTGAAAGTCCAAGTACATGCAGGACTATAAACTGCAATTAAACAATTGGAGCGAAATAAAACATACTTAAACCTATATTTTGTTTTTTTACGTATTTCGGTCGAATTATGCAACGCAGCGGGCCGCTCGTCGTGTCCTTCGGCCGGCCTCGGCAAGCCTCGGCTTCGCCTTCCCCGCGCGCCGCACGAGTCAGCCCTAAGCCACTTACTCACACAATGACGCGTGTACAGACGTGCCGTGCACACATATAAACGCAAATGATTTTCGATGTATGGCGTGTCCGCCCTGTGCCTCGAGTAACTGTTCCATATCAGTGGAGCTATAAACATTTACAGTTAGAATCGCTGTAAAGGAAAATTCCTGTCTTCACTTTTATATGGGTGTAATTACAGTTACAAGGCTCTCGGAGCGGCGTTATTAGGTGAGGATAGCAGCGAACGTTGGCTTGTAAGGGTCTTTCTTATAAACAGATAATTGGTGATACAGTTATGATATGATATCATCTAGCAAGGTTTATCTGCTAAGCAGTTTTTAGTGATTTAGGAGGCAAATGAGAGGACGAATCGCCTGATAGTAAGCGATTAGCGATTACCGACGCCCATGGACACCTACAACACCAGAGCAGGGGGTCATATCGGTCCAGAAATACCACAGGCGACAGATCATTCCATAGTTTAGCTGCGCGAGCCAGAAAGATGATGCTGTCCATGCTGTCCATGATGGGAACGTGAATTGTCTCATAAACATCTATATATTTGTTTATTGTAGGCTATATTCTAATACCTGCATGGATTTCAAAACAAACTTCGTGACAATCGTATTGAAAATTGGATTAGTGCTAACAATTGGCGTGTATAAAATTATTCATGTGGAACAATAATGTAAATACATTATTATACATTATTGTTCGACATTCGAAATTGTATGAAAATCGCCAAGATAATGACTATGAATACCTAATTCGATTTTGAAGAATGACCCTAATGCAACCTACCTACCTATTTCGTTCGAATTTCGAAATATCTAAGACGATTGATTGTTTACCTACGTACTTCAATCACTTCCAAGTCTGGGGGGTCTGATGACGGTGCATTCTGTAGGGCTCCAGCGAAGCCCACGTACCGAGTTGATTTGAATACCAACCAACAATGTATGTAGCTGCCATACTATATCAATGAAGTATCTATAAGTGTGTTGTCTACATTTATAAGTGTGTTGATGGTTGAAGAATTAAATAATCAACACGAGTAATAGTTGTCGGCGTGGAAAGCGATTATATGTTTAAACAAATGACTGTACTGTAGCGGATGGTTCTACTAAAAACTATTACTCAATTAGTATTTTAGAATAGGCATATTCTTAATTTAGAATGCCATCTAGTGACGTCTTAGAGAAAGAAAAAGATACTTTAACAAGAATACCTATGCATAAAGTGATTTTTGTGATGACTATTAAACATGACTGGGGTCAGACAATTTTACATTTGGTAATTATGAATATCACTTGGGTGACAATGTTAAAATAATACTTATAGGTATAGCAAGTAACCTCTACAACAAGCCATGAATCTTGTCAGTCTACTTACAAAACTACAAATTGCAGGTATTGAAATAATTGCTAAACTTACATAGTAGGCGCATCGTAACGCAATAATAGTTTCATCTAAGAGACACGGGAATTTGATCTCAGGAATCACAGGACCGATAGAAATATTAATTGAATTGAATTGAAAATCTTTATTTCAGGTCTGTCGACCCATATTCTGTTAGTATGACACGGTGCTTAAAATATGTTAGTTGAGTACATACATTGTAAAATAAATAAATTAAATTAAAATTAAATTACATTAAAAACTTATGAAATTGAATTTATGAAATAAATATTTATTTAATTTAATTAAAAGAGGCGATAATTGAAGCCAATCAATTCTGTCATAAAGTCGAGTTCGTTTTATTGCGGAAACGAAATTGTTGCTAAGTATGTAAAACGTTATATTTATCTAAAAAAAATATTTAGAAGACCAAGTTTAATTTAGACAATTCGCTTGCCTTTTCTTAGAAAATACAAGATGCTTCATAAACAGTGATCGGACAAGTCATCGCTAAACCAATAAAAATCATTTATATCTCAAAATAAGACAAGATTTATTAAACTCATACCTATATACACAATATCTTTATAAAATTTCCAGATTATACTCAAAACCTGCAGTTCAAAATTGTAAAAAAAATTGTATCATGTTCCATACAATATTTATTTTTGCGATTAATTGTCCGAACTCTGTTCATAAATGAGGTTTGTGACGCTTAGACCACCTGGAAGATTTTATCGCAATTAAATCTCACCAGTTTAATAGTCACAAGGCAAGGGCCGTAAGTACAAATGTAGATATTCTTAAGGAATTGGACAAGATATCAGATTTTATTTGAACTTTATTGCACAATAAAATATTTATTGCACGATAAGACGATTATATGCAGCGATAAAAGTGCAAATATTGCTCGCTGGAATTGTCCCCCAATCAATCAGCAAGGGAAAATATTAAAGTTGAAGTACCTACCCTATCTATACAGTGAATAAATCCAACAGGGGCGATAAATTAAACCAGACATATAATTTATCCGTATAATCATTAATTTAGAAGTTTTTTTTAAGTTACACTTAACCCCGTAATTATCTTTTGAAAAATGTATCGAGCAGCAACCTACTGCAAACAAACATTACGAGCGTTGACAGTTACTATAAGCAACTAAGTAAGTCAATTTTAAATTGTGTAATTTCTGGGAAAATAAATTGAACCTTGATAAATTGAAATTGTGTCCTAAAATGTATTTCATTTTCAAAACGTCGGTGCACAAGACTGTTTATCTGTTGTCTGGTTGCATTCCAGGCTAAAAAGTCAATCAGATGCAATATGTCATCTAAGTTATTCTGCAGGACGTGGTCGTGCTGATAGTGAGATAAATGTACGATTATGATAGTGTTGTGACTTTGAACCGTAACTAAACTATTCCGAGTTGTGGGATTTGAAATAATGTTTCGTAGCTGCCAGCACCAAATATTGTATTGTACAGTGTACACACCTAAAAGGCTTTAAGCTTTTAATTTACAAGCCTAAAAGTTTTAGCTCTTTGACGGTGTAAAGTTAAACATTGTGATTGCTATATCTTTGCTTTGTTTCATACAGCAGGATTTTGTTATCTCTGAGGGGTGGGATATCATGTAGGTCATATTGAACAACTTTTACTATAGGGCCAACACTGAAATCGATAAAAAAAATCTGCTGTCCCATAGAAAACATTGACATGTGATTCACCGGCACACATAGGGGTATTTCACTAAAAAAGCTGGCCATTAGTAGAATGTATCAAGACGTAGAATCCCGGGAAAAGGGTAGCCGAACTCCTTAGTCATATAATTCATAGATACTAGAACAATATTTATTTTTCGCTGCGTGTGGTGGGTATTTGTGAAATCGGTGTCATTTAACCGCTCTTACTAAAACACATCTACGAAAGCGGAAATTCGATAATAAATATTACAATTGTTATGCGTTGTTTAGACAACAAATAAGGTGATATTTTAATATGTCTGTTCGGGAAATGGATTCACCAGGTATGCTTAATTTAATTTGTTTATTATTATTTTCTTACTAAGGGTTATATACATTTAATATCAAATTTCAGTAAGTACTCTCTTGCACTATGAATTTACGAATTTGACTTGAACTCAAAAGGCCGAAAGTTGTTCTATTGGGCTATATTGGGCTAAATTTGTAGTTCTATTCGACAGGACATTTAATTCTCTAGCAATTTTATTTAAAATTAGGGTGCCCAGAAGTGCCCATTAACGAATTACGAGAATTTTTACACTGAGCGATATTACCAAACAAAGTTTCTTTTTGCGGTCGGAAAAAATAATTTTCTGATTTATCATGGCAGGTCCTTCTGGCGTGAGAGTAGTGACCAGAGAATACATTTTTCGTATGATGAAAGACTGTAACGAACCCCAATTTCTACAAAAACTTGATGCAGTCATGAATAAAATGACCCCAACCGTGCACAAAATTTTACTGCATGGTCCTGTTGTAATGAAATATGCCCTTCTCCCTATAGGAAATTTGTCCGAAGAGGCAGCCGAGGCCAGAAATAAGTACTTCCGAGAATTTAGGAAGAGCTTTTCAAGGAAGTTCTCGAGAGAGCAGTGCAATTTGGACGTCTTAAATCGGCTGCTACTTACGTCAGATCCGTTTTTGAGCAGCATTAGGCCTAAGCCTCTAAAATCAGCGAAACCATTTAGCCTTGCTGCTAGGGAGATGATGCTTGGCCCAAACATAGACGCAAACGCGATGTCAGATGACTTATCATCAGATTCAACAGGTGAAAGTGATGAAGGGTCGTCTGATTGATCAGATAGTAGCTGTTTATCAAATAATTAAAACTTGAAGAATGTTTTATTCTGCTATTGACCGGTATATAAACGATACAACACTACACCAACCGGCAAATGTATAAAAGTTGTATAAAATAAATTAAAATAGCATATTTGGATTCACACAATAGAACTCCTGATACAAATGTACATAAATCATTTTGGCCAGCTTTTCTAGTGAAATACCCCTATGTGCGGCAGTTATGACACGGCAGATTTTTTTACGTGATTTCGGGGTTGACCCCATAGTAAAAGTTGTTAAGTTTAACCTAAGGCCTGATTCGAATTCAATCTGCCAAATTGAAAACCCTATTAATGGTACTGAAGCTAGCTGAATCAAGATTTGTTTTTCCATAATTTATTGAAAATTTGTTTAAAAATTGTTATTTATAAGTAAATTCATTATTTTCCATTTCTTCCCGCTCCTGTCGTTAGTTTTGTTGTATGCCCTCCATCATACATCCGACAGTGTTTTTTGACAGTTTCTTAGTTTGAGTCCTATCAAGAACAATGTTTATTTTGAAATATTATATTGCATATAGTTTTTGTTGTTTTAACGAACTAATTCCTTGGACACTCCACTCCATACCGTTCAATAGGTCAATACTGTGGGACTTTGTTGAATCAAGTTTTTTGGTCCGATTTCGAGGGTACTGGCTTAAGCATGCTGATTGCCTCATAAACATCGTGGATCATCTCCAAATATTATCAAAGTAATATTGGAAATCCGCATTATTAAACTAAAGCTGCGAACCGTTTCTTTTAGTGATGTTGGTGTCGATTTCTCTGTCGAAAAGTAACCAATGCCCGGTAACTGACACCACATCGACGAAATTCCTGATACGCCAGATATTTGAAGATATGTCTAGATCCTCATTGTTTCATGGATATTGCAATGAAATTACCTTTCAGTATTGGTATAATATTAGGTAACAGGTTATGTTGGAAATTAGTTATGTGCAAGTTTCTTCCATACTTATCAAGTTTTTGACAGCAATTTGGCGCCCAATTAAAAAGACGGCGGCGTTTATTTGATTTTTTTGATCATCTTAGAATTGATAAAAAAAAAATTTTTTGGTATAATAATTTTGTGATTCTGATAATTATAATGTCGTAGTGTATATATAAAGTAAGCTAGAAAATATCCAAGAAAAATCACTCTGAATTTGTCAAATTTGTTTCGAATCAGGCCTTACATATTCACCCCTAAGAATATGGTCAGACATAACAAACTCACCCTGTATTAGGTATCTTTATAATTAATTCTCCTTATCACAAGAAACTTGACTCTACCACTTACAAAAATGTTTGAAATTAAAAGTTTGCTGTCAAAGCTCAAATTCTCAAGGTAGGCTTTTGAAGCAATGCCGAAAATCTTAAAAGTTTAAAGCTAGCGAGTCTTGAAGCTCAAAAGTCTTCAAGGCTAGGTTTCCCACCGCACTATGATTCGTGTGCCAGCGACCGCGGAGCACGAAAAGCGTGCATTTGCCGTAAATTAACGTTAATCTAAGGAAACTAAAACTAGGAATTACAATGGCCATTACGGAATCCTTTATGCCGGTGACCCGAACAATCTAATTGTAGCCCTAAGCATGAGAAAAGCTTTAGAATGGAATTTCAATAAAAATATTGCGAGTAAGTTAGTGAGGATACATACTGATCCGATTTGGATTTGGCACGTATTTATAATTTTACTCATTTCATTTATTTCGAGAATCATTCTTTTAAGAGGATATGTTTCTTTTTAAAAATAAAGGAATGTCTCCTTTAAGTAAAATGAGCCAGCTTAAGGATTTAAGGTAGTTTCCCTCCAGGGCCCGACTTATCTTTCCACCATGTATATAATGTAACTACCTACCTGATGATAGTAGGTAATACGCAGACTAAAGGATGAGTCACGTTAGACCAGGCCGTGTTCGGGCCGGAGCTTCCGGGGCTTACATTTCTATGACAACACAGGATTCACAGGTGATCACGTGATGCTTTACATAGAAAACTATGCGCCGGAAGCTCCGGCCCGCACACGGCCCGGTCTAACGTGAGTCATCCTTAAAGCCAATCAAATGACACGTTTATTGCCCAGGAGCCCAAAACTGTAGGTAATCAAGAAAATTGTTTAGCAAGAATTTACATAATTCCTAATAAGCTAGTTAACATAACATGCCATAAAAATGATATAATAAATTATGCGAAATATGAAATTATGCGGAATTACCGCGACGTACCAGCAGGCATTATAGCGGACGTCGGGAGTAACTAGAAGTGCACAAATTATGCCATTATTACGTACGTTACCCTAATTGAGTGGGTTGAAATTAGTAGATTTCTGCGTAATGTTGGGTTGTTTATCACAATGGTGACGGAGTGCTATGTCTCAGTAGAACCACTGTACCTAAGTATTAACTCTGACTCTAACTTTTTTACATAATTGTTATACGCCGCAGATGTAAGGACTTACTCAAAACTTGAGATAAGTCTCTAATGACAACGAATTTCAAAATAATTACTGCTAATTTCCTTAAAAAAATTGGGCATCAAGTAGCGCCTAAGTAAATAATCGCGTTGTTAAGAGTTCTTAGGTCTGACAACTCTTAAACGTGGATCACGTAGGTATCTGAAATAAATAAATTTATTTATAATTATTTAGTTATTTATTTTTAAACAACAACCTTACGCTACGTCTTACGTAGGCGAACAACGCGCGAACGCGGCGCGGCGCGGCGCGGCGAAATCAATCCTTTGATGCCCATAGAAGTGTCCTACGTAAGCGATCTCGTTGCGAACGCGGTGCGGCGCGATTTGCACGCGAATGTCAGGCGGCGCGGCGCGGCGCGGCGCGGCGGCGGCCGCTTTCGCCGCGCCGCGCCGCGCCGCGTTCGCGCGTTGTTCGCCTACGTAAGACGTAGCGTTAACAATGCAACCTTAGAACGAGTGTATCATTGTCTGTAGAAGAAACTAGAGCCCATGGGATCATGTATATGTCATGACTGATCAAAATCGGCTGTAATCCCCAGACACCTCAAAATCTTGAGATCAAGTAATACTGGGAAATGCTCATAATAAAACTAAATCTTTTGTGAATTAGGTGGCGGGAGCGCGGGCGCAGAGCCCGCCGCGGCTGTCACCCGCCCGAGCGCCTTGCGTCACTCACCCGTGTTTTTGCCATTTAATATAAATGCGCCAGTCCTTTGACCTTTAAGTGCTTTATCTTAACAACTATCTGCATGAAATCTGAGTTATAATTACACAAATGTCACATAATTCAGGCTCGTTATCTTTGGAACGGACGGCATCTGTTCAACAATTTGAAAGTAAATTCTATAGCAAATACCTAAGTACTTTAAGGACGTCATTCCGTACAAAGTACCTACTTTTAAATTGGTACATACCTAATTGCATATCGATATTTTAGTTTTAATGTGGCATGATGCTCTGCTTTGCATGTCAATGTTATTTTAATCTTAACAGTCAATAAGTTTTGTTCCCGACGATCTCTGATCCCAAGAAAACAACATCGATGTGTTAAAGTTCTCGCTGAGGTTCTTATCATATACATTTATGTAGATTTTATGTATCTTAGGCTGCTCTATAAAATAAACGCGAGTAAACAATCGGGCCGGTGTGTCGCTATTTGCAGGAGATGTCTAATAGTATTACATTTATAGGGCAACAAAAGTGCGTTAAGTACGTACTACATATTTTCTAGGCTTTCGAGGGACGGTAAGCATGAACATTAAGCGAAAAACATCGTGTTGTGGTCTCTTTAAGTCATTCACAATGTGATGTGAATAGTTTTTTCGTTCAATGAGGCTATTATTCCTTGATGTTAAACCAAACATTAAGAAAGTTTTATGCTTTAAAGGGTTATCCAACAATTAGGTACTTACCTATGTTTCATACTGACTATGACTATGATGTGTGTGATAAATATCTGTCTATTTTTATTTCTTAATAATGGTTGTATCAGAATAATATTTTCAATGGTAGGATATATTCTGATATTTAAAATAGTTCCACTCGTCGGTTCCTATAATATAAATCGAATCAGCAGATCTAGTTTTATTAAAATACGTCTTTTCTGTAATGTAAAACCCACTACAACTTCCAAGAGTGATTGTCCCATTGTGCTGTACTATGATTTACTGCTGGCGTGGCTTAGACCGATACAAAATGTTCCTTTTATCATACATTTATCTGCGCGTAATCCTGCGCATGCCGGCTTTAATTCTCAAATCCTAGCTTCACTGTCTATTCGATTGACCTCCAGATCTGTAACAATTACTTGTAATTGGAGGTCACAGTTATTCTGGTTGTTCACAGGTGATGAGCTTGGTTTGCGTTGCGAGTTCAGCAGCCCGTGCCACTCATTGTCCAGCGAATGTCATTTACGTATAATTTACTACATGTCTCTTTGAAAAGTTGCGTCGCTCTTGTAAAATGTACAGGCATTCCCGCAAATCTATACGTACGGAATGAAAAAAATGCTCTGCATGTGAAACGTGAATTGCCTTCGTTTCTTTTGAAATTCACACGATACATGTGGTGTTTACCGTCAGGTTTATCGTTATCTTCGCTATACAGGATGGGCTCAAATAATATACCAACTTTAAACACGTATTTCACATATTCTATTAGGTCCATTAATAGGTAGATTTGGAATGAGTTTGTCTACGGATTTTTTGATTAGTTAATATTGAAAAATAATTAATTAATTATTATCTCTTAAATAATTAATTAATTATAAGTTTTGTCACGAGCATAACGTTAATATTTTTTTTATTCTAACTATACTCTGTATCTTTAGGTATTTAAATAAATGTAATCAAACAATTTGTTAATTTTCGGGTAGTTTTAACATTTATTGGCTAACCGATCTACACCTAACCTACATTATTCGATTATGTAATGTTTTCATATACCCTCAACTGGCTTAAGGAGCCATTTTAGATTTTGTTTACTTTTATTTAAATACCTAAAGATACAGACTATAGGAACTGAATTCTATGGCAAAAGTTTGTCCTGTATAACTTTTTTGACAAAGCTCTATTTAAGTATTTTTTATCCGTAAATTACACTAATCCTTAACTCTACAGTACAGTACTTTTACATAAGTAGGTATTCTTAGAACATGAACACTGTGGGAGGCTGTACAAATAACAGGCATGACTTAGCATTTGGTGCAAGCGTAGCCCGCGAACTCAAATATTAATTATGTTTGCAGAAATCTCGCAGCGCCCGCGCCGGCCCTTGTCGTGTGCAGATACTGCAGATAAGGCTCCACGATAATGGAAAATATGGGATTATTATTAATCTCGGCGAGGCAGATTGTCAGCTCAATGTAGGTGTACTTTTTAAAGTCTAGATCTCGGTATAAGGATGACTTTTACATCCTCTTGTATGGAACGGGCACTGACCGGTGCACCGCGTCACCAAAGGAAATAAGCATACCTACTCGTATAAACTTCAATTTTTAGTGATCCGTACAAAACTTTGTTTACGGAACACTTATGGGATCACTTCGGTCTTGCAATTTTTCTTATCCTCACCACGTGGGGAGTTGAAGGCCATGCGTAAGAGAAACATTAGTCAAAATTTTGTGTAAGAAGACACACTGGTTTCACAGTTAAGTAATTTATTTGGTTGTTATCAAACCTGCGGCTGTTTGCTACAAAAAATAATTTAACACAATTTTGGACGTAACCGGCCAGGGCTCGTTGCGGAGCCATACGGATACATAATAAACGCTGCTAATAAACTCCAAGTAGGTACCTAATTACTGAATAATTGCTAGCACTTCTGAATTGATTAATGATTTATTTGTAAGTAGTTACCGTCGCTCCGCCATCGGTCGGCCCAGTGTGGAGGCCCCGAAGGCTCGAATCCATCTTGCAGTTTACATAGTTGTTAAAAAGAGTAAAGTCGAGGCTTTATTTAACGATGTGCGTGTGAACGAGTGCGTATAAGTTTAGTTGGTCACCCTACAACACCTAATTTACTGAGAATTTTCTAAAGTATTAACCGCCTCTGATGACATTCAATTTGATACTTAACACGGACAAAGCAATTTTCAATTTCAATTTCAAAAGAGCAAAGAGTATCGGTATTACGAAAGTATTCTAATTGTAAGGCGACCATGCACGTCGTGAATAATTTAAAACTTTATGTTTTTCATCATCTACTGAATGCGTAGGATTGATCCTGCTCATGCCTCCTGAATCACCCTGTATTTATAAATAGAAATTAAGAAGAGGTCGAAGGTGATAGCTGTCAATGAAAACTTTATAGATGTTATTAAAGTCCAACAAGCCTCTTCCGAGCGTCCATCAACTTGTAATCAGGCATCTCACTTCCTACATTTCGAAGTGCAGAACAGCAATGAAGTCTTTGGCGTATTAATCATAAGGTAGATGGGGTCAGCCAGGTGAAGCCTGGCCTGTATTCACAAAGCTTAAGGAACGCAAGCGATCCGAACTTTGGTTAACCAGTATAAGTGTGCTGTGCGGTTATGCTCGACATTCATATCTCATATCAAAGCGTAGCGTGAAGTGAACACCTTGGAATATACAGAGTGTTCTGGTTCTGACGGATGAATGTGTAGGTTACACTGAAAAACTTACGATGCAGCCAACCCTGAAATCACAAAAAAATCTGCTGTCCCATACATTTTGGCGAATCATATATACAGGGTGATTCCGGGGTCGTGGAGCAAGCGATCAAGGCATGATACACAAGCCCATACTGAACAACTTTTACTATGGGACCAACTCCGAAATCGCGAAAAAAAAAATTGGTAGTTTCATACATTTCGGCCGATCACATGTTGTCGTGTTCTATGGGAAGGCCAGTTTTTTTTCGCGATTTCGGATTTGGTCCCATAGTAAAGCCAGCGATCAAGGCATAATACAGTGATCGGCCGAAATGTATGAAACTACCAATGTGATCGGCCGAAATGTATGAAACTACCAATTTTTTTTTCGCGATTTCGGAGTTGGTCCCATAGTAAAAGTTGTTCAGTATGGGCTTGTGTATCATGCCTTGATCGCTTGCTCCACGACCCCGGAATCACCCTGTATAGCTATGTCAATGATTTTTTTCCTTGATTTCGGGGTCAGGCCCATAGTTAGAAAAAATTGATCAGTATGACCTAATAATACATATTTATCCCTCTGACATAACAAAAATATCATGTTACGCCAAGGTTTGCGAATAAACGTCTTATATGTCGTCACATGCGTGCTATATATTTTTTTGGTTTTCTTGTCAGAAGGCGTTGCTCTATCGATCCTGAAAATCTACCAAGAGAGAAAATATTACAATGTGTGTGATATACGCAAACATTTTTTTTCTGGGGTGGGATGTTCAGATACAAGTGGGAAGCACCCATTATGATAAAAAAATTCGAAAATCGTGTTCGATACGCCTCGATTCTCGTTCGACTCGATTTATGAAGAGATCGTAACAACTCCCCTGACATACCCCGGGCCGAGTATTGCTCGTCAACGTCGCGACGTCGAGGTAATGGGATTCCCGACGTATTTTAATTATAATTAAATAGGCACGCTTGCTTATACTTGTGGCTGGGTCTACGTCTCATTAATGTTTAACTGGCTGGTTACTCGTATAGTGTAGACCTCGGAGTGTCAGTATCTATAAACAACAAACCGATTAGGAACTTATTACCAACTCCATCAATCATTCAATCATTTTTATTTCGTCATCATATGTTGTGTAAATACGTTTAGTACACATGATATGGTTTTACATGCAGCAACTATGATGTCTGTCTATGTGTGTATGTCTGGAAGAGATCGCTTTTCAGCGATAAGACCGCCTGTTGTTTAACCCCTTATTCCTGTATTATTTGTATTGTTTTCTGTGATGAGGTGTGCAATAAAGAGTATTTTTGTATTGTATTGTATCTATCTGGCGACCGATACTTTTGGGCCTTTAAAAATGCAACAGTTGTAGGTACTTAAATAGGTAAAGACATACTTTTTGTCCAAATATTCGACTCAATGTTTGAGAATCGCGAGTCTGGAGTGAAACGCTATATCTACCTTTACGTTACTTCTTTTATGAATATTATAATGCAAGAAATGATGCCACTTAACTATGCATATATCGTAATTGTAATGGGCCCGTCGTCGCAACGCCGCCTTAGCTGCTATTCTTTTAGCTTGTCGACCAAACTTTTCAGGCATACCAGTATACTTTTGACCTCCAGATTTGTTACGTTAATGTATAATCAAGGGTGACACTCATTCTGGTCGTCCGGAGACTAATGCTTGATTAGTAGTTGGAATACAGGGCCTTATCGAAGATCGGTGCATCGCACAAAGTGGTTGATGCTATCTGCCCTTTGGACAATGCGCTATCCATGACTACCGGTAACGTCCATTATAAATTTATAAATGAACCGTGCTCATTGAAATTTAACGGGATATTATAATGTGTCGATTATTCAAATTAGCATTGTAGGGTTTTCTCCGAATCTCGGTGATGCTTAAAAAATTAAAGTAGCGTAAATACTAAAGTAGGTCCTTAGGCACCTACCTACGACTCCTTGAAAAGTCCCGTCGTATTTGTAAGTAATGATAGGAGAAGCTCGATGGTAACGTAATATTGCATTGTCACCCCAGTATGCAAATTTTGAGTTTCATCGGAAACCGGGAAATGCGTGAAATTTAATTTGCAAGATTCGATTACAGACAACGGGACAGGTGAAAGTAAATAAATGCTTAATAATACGTAAGTATACTAAGTAAAACTAAAAGCTAGAAAGTTTGTTTTGATTTTAAACCATTTTTTATGCCTCTAAGAGAAATATGGCGGCAATAGAGAAGCAAGTAGTTTAAATGGTAAAAAAAATCGGAGGGCCTCGAACCTAATATAATCATGTATTGTGATGAGATCGGTAAAAACATTGGCACACTTCTACACAGATATTCTGGGGAACAAAGTGTTACTAGTAATTGCTTGCCTGGAAATAACTTCGAGAATATTTTAAATTATATGACGAAAGACAATAACATTCACAGTAATACAACATTAATCATATTCATAGGTAATATAGGGACATTGAATAAACTTGACTTAATTAGATACCATGACATAATTAATGGCCTTACAGTTAAAAAAATTATCTGGTTTTCACTTCCTTACTGCCAGCAGTTGTCACAGGCCGAGAATAGAACAAGGTATAAGTTAAATTTACAAATGTATAATCTATGTGCGTATAATAAAAACATTCATATTATTGACACTAGCAAATATGTTAGCAATTTTTGCACCCTGAAAAGAGGTAAATTCTACCTCAATCATTTTTGTAGGAGACAAATAGCTATGTCGCTATTATATTATTTTGATGTATCAACCAAAAACTCGGCTGGCAAGTCTATTCATTTCCAGCAGAGAAGCACAAACCTTGTGATAGTTCCAATTAATTTAAATTAAATCATGTGACAACAGTGGACTCCAGTGCTGGCATCATACATAATAATAATAAGTTAAGTGATACTAATATTTTAAGGATTAATAACAAAAAAAGGGGACCCGATCATGTAATTCGCATCAACTTGGTCCATCAAAATATACAAAGCATTAGAGGTAAAGATTTACAAATTGAGTTATTTTTAAAGTGTAATAAGATAGATATATTGTGTATTACCGAACACTGGCTAAGTTTTAATGAAATAATGTTTAATTTCAACAACCATCAACTTGGTAGTATATTCAGTAGAGTTAAATCCATACATGGCGGGTCTATGATTATTATAAACAATCAGTTAAAATATAAAGAACGTAAAGATATTGTGTCATTGTCTGTCGAAAGAATTGTTGAAATAGCCGCTGTAGAATTGGAGCATTTCATTGTAATTTGTGTATATAGGCCGCCTTTGAGCAATTTTGAAATCTTCCAAAATAAAATGGAAACCGTTTTATCAAAATTATCACACATTAAAAAGCAACTTATTATATGTGGAGACTTTAACATAAACGTTTTAGAAACTTCTTCCTTGAGCATCAGTTTGATAAGCCTCTTCAAATCTTTTAGATTAGATCATATTTTTATGGAGCCTACAAGGGTGACTGCTACCAGCGCAACTTGTATTGATAACATTTTTACTGATATTGTTCCTATTAGTAAAAGTGTAATCAGTTCACTGGAATCAGATCACCTCGGTCAATTGATAACATTTGAGCTATTGCGCAGTTTAAGTCCTATAAAGAAGAGAGTTACGTTTGTACCAGTAACTGCAGAGCGTTTGGAGAGAATGAGGAATAGCCTTGCTCTTCAATTACCCATTTTGTCAGCGGAATTAGGCCCTAATGATATGTACGATAAATTTTTCAAAACTTTTTTAAGAGAGTATAATTCAATATTCACTTCTAAATCGGTTGTGGCTGGCGGTGCAAATCTTTTTAGTGAGTGGGCTACTATAGACTTACATAATCAGAGGAAAAAATTATATGAACTTTACGAGGAACGGCGCTATAGAACGAGCGATGAATTCAAAGAGTATGTAAAGCAGTTTTCTAAAAGTTTCAAATTGAATTGTCGTTTAGCTAAATGTAATTTTCTAAGCAATAAGATTAAAAATAGTTCCGACGTCATTAAAACTACATGGAAAATAATAAACGAGGAGACTGGTCGCAAAAAAATGATAAATACCACATACCGGCTTAATGTAAATGGGAAATTAATAGATTCTAATATAGATGTCGCTACTGAATTTGAAACTTTCTTTACTAATGCACCAGTTACCACGACCAAGCATCTTAATTCATCAAGTTCGTCTGCCCTAGGATTTTTAGAAAATAATTTGCTTAAATGTTTCACAGAATTTAAATTTCAACACGTTACTAACCTAGATGTGCTAAAAGCATTTCGATCTGTTAATGTAAAAAAAACGAAAGATCTCTGGGGAGTTTCTGTTCTCGCCATTAAGCCCCTTATTGAACTACTAGTACCTGACTTAGTAGTCATATTTAACAACTGCGTCGACTATGGCGAGTTTCCAGACCTAATGAAGCAAAGCAAAATTACTCCTCTATTTAAGGCAGGTAGTACCACCGATCCCACTAATTATAGGCCTATTTCAGTTCTGCCCACACTTAGCAAAATTTTTGAGAAGATAATCTTATCTCAGTTACTTAGTCACTTTAACACGAACAATTTGATGCACAACAAGCAGTTTGGGTTTACTCGGGGTCGATCGACCACTGACGCTGGGATAGAACTAATTAAAAACATTTTCGATGCCTGGGAGGAGTCACATGATGCCATTGGTATTTTTTGTGACTTATCTAAGGCGTTCGACTGCGTTTGCCACGAAACGCTCGTGAGGAAACTTCACTTCTATGGTGTCAGAGGGAAAGCGCTGGATTTGGTAAAGTCATATTTAGATGGTAGAATCCAAAAAGTGGACGTGAATGGAGAACGGTCCCCTGGATCACTGATTTCAATGGGCGTACCCCAGGGATCAATATTGGGGCCCTTTCTGTTCCTCATTTATATTAATGATTTGCCGTACTTAGTGAAAGATCATCATGGTATAGTACTGTTTGCTGACGATACCTCCCTCATTTTTAAAGTCAAACGTCACGAAAATACCAGCGATCATGTAAACAGTGCTATATCAAAAGTAGTGCAATGGTTCAATGTCAATAACTTATTATTGAACGAGAAGAAAACCAAATATATAAAGTTCGTCACTACTAATGTCAGAAATATACAAACGACTGTCACTATCAAGGGTGAGGAACTGGACGTGACCAATAGTACAGTATTCCTGGGTTTGACATTAGATTCCAAGCTGCAGTGGGGCCCTCACATAAATATTCTCGCAGGTAAACTAAGTTCTGCAGCATATGCAGTATGCAAAATACGTCATTTAACAGACGAAAAAACAGCTAGATTGGTGTATTTTAATTATTTTCATAGTATCATGTCATACGGCATCATGCTTTGGGGTAATGCTGCTGATATCAATTCTATTTTTGTACTGCAAAAGCGCGCCATTCGTTCAATTTATAAAATGAATGTTAGAGATTCTCTTAGAAATAAGTTTAAAGATATTAATATACTTACTGTATACTGCCAATACATTTATGCAAATATTGTGTACGTTCATAAACATATCAATAACTTCAAGAGAAATTGTGACATACATAGTTTTAACACAAGAAACAAGGACAAGTTAGCAGTGCCAGCCACACGGCTGCAAAAAATCAATAATTCTTTTAAAGGTAATTGTGTACGGTTTTACAATAAACTACCAATTAGTATAACTAAGCTTCCAATGAATAGATTTAAGAAATACATTAAAAGTAAATTAATTTGTAAAGCTTATTATAGTACCAAAGATTATATTAATGACAAAACTGCCTGGGACTGAATTAACTTTGTGATATTTGTGTTTGTTTTATTTCTCGTGCTGACATTTTATTCCTTGTTTGTATGTAAGTTTGACATTGTTTTTCTAATAATTTATTAATTGTTACCAATTGTATTCATTTACTTGTTGTTTAAATTTATTTGATGAATGTTTGTTATAACTTATATTTTATTTATTTGTACATGACTTGTCAAAAGTGCTTATTTTTAAGCCTACTTGAATAAATAATTTTGAAGTTTGAAGTTTGAATGAAGACATAGCTCACAAAATGGAAATAAAAATGGAATTATAATTTTTAACAAGCAGAAACGTCTGCGAACGATGCTATTAAGCTTAGAATAAATTTAAAAGTGGAAAAATTACTGTCTTGGGTGAGACTTGAACTCACAGCCTCTGGATCGATACTCCAGCGCTCTGCCATCTGAGCCACCAAGACCTCATCCCGTAATTTCCACTTCAGTAATTTGTCAGTAATTTTTCCACTTTTAAATTTATTCTAAGCTTAAAAATTTAATTATCAACAGAACCCTCACATCAACCAACCTGCCACTGAGCGCACGTAATTAATTATAGTTGCCTTTCGTCAGCACTTCCAAACAATCGTAGACAAATGCAATAAAATGGTAGGTACCATTGAATTGCGGGTGGGTAGCAATAATTGATTGCGGCCGGAGCATCGATAAGGTATCTGAGATCGGCGCGTACGCACAATGTCCAATAAACTAGGCGATGCTATCTGTCGTTGTAAATGAATCAGGGCAGGTTGCGTCGAAGCCCTATATCCCTACCCTTATAAATATCTACCTACCTATAATATATTACCTGTCTTATTTATGTGTTAGCTTTGTTTTGGCTACCTGATGAAAATTTCAGTTGCGATCGCAGGTTCTAGACTGATTCTTGTGTGGGTATAGGTATTTTAATGTAATATCTGTGCAGGGCTCTACTATTACCCAGCCTGCATTAAGATAAGTAAACAATTTGCGGTCAAATGCAAATGTTATATGATTTCGAGGTGAATCTCGCACTTTAGAGTCAAATGTATGCAGGGAAATCTAATTGACTCTTATAACCCGGATCTCTTGGATAAAATCTTCTGCCTATTTAAAATTACACAATTGAAACAGTACTGTATTTATTGTATTTAAGTACCTATATATAATATTCAATAAGAAACAGCGTTAAGAAATGCATTAAGTACTAATTAAGTGTTTTAAAGCATTTTCGATAATATTTAAATGAAAGTTAATACGCGCAAACTGAATCACCGCGCGATAAAGTTACTTACCTAATTTAAGTTTTCGGGTACCTAGGTACCTAAGATAATGCTATAGCGAGGTGTTTAGGGTTTCGAGGCTATCTATTGGTAGATTGTGTCGATGCTTTCCTTTGAAATAGGCAAAACTATCGATTAGCGAAAATTGTGCCTGCATTTTCTACTTTTGCGCATATCTCATAACTTCTCTTTTTTTGAAGTCTTATCTCATCTCTGACGACTCGGACTCAGCATAAACATGGTAATAGCCCAGTAGAGGAGCAATTTGCCGGGCAAGTGGCGTTAACGTCCTCGGGGCACGTAAAAAGCAATCCGCGAGACAGATACGACCGCGTTATTTGCAGTTAGTGACGTGCCCGTCAGGATCAGAAGGGTTAACGGTCAGAAAACATCGAACGAGAGACTTCTGCGTCTTGTTCCTGGCAAATTACCTAAAAAAACATGTCAGGCCGTGTGCAGGTTGAGGGTTCCTGTGGCTTACTATCAATAGCTTAAAAAGAAATAAAATTTATACCTAGTCACTTGTAATCTGCTTGTAATAGTTTTCCGTTCACCTTTGTTATAAATAATATAGGTATTTAAGCTATGATATTTATAAATCCAAAAATTTACAGGAGATGAACTCTATTTTAACAAAAACTAGATTAGATCATGAGATTAATGATAAAACTAGGTACTTAAATCATTTCCATATTTTTTATTCAGGATTGAATTTTACCTGTTTGTCGGTATGGTAGAAGAATTATACAAAAAAAAATTACAGCTTTTTAGTGCCAAGGGTCTCTGAGCTAAGCCGAGCCGCGGATGCACAGAGTTGAAAACGGAACCCTAAAAAGTGACATAAAAAAGCAAGCCTTCGGATGAGGTTAAAAATAAAAATGAATGGAAAGCGAGTTGATAGATGAGTTACAATGTTGCAGTTAAGACAACGAAATTGGCTCTGTGCGTCTAAAATAAATAACCTAATCAGTATGAGAAGTAGCCTCTTTCTGGTTTTGTAAACTGGTCATTTTCTGACAATATGTCAGCGTGCGCGTCTAATTGTATCCACTCTTTCTTTGTACTATAGTCAGACCGTAAAAAGTCTGCAGCGATTTTGATAGCCCACGCAGTGCAAGTGTCATTTTAAACGTCAAACTTCTATGAAATTTTGACGTATACATAACACTTACACTGCGTGGGCTATCAAATCCCCTGCAGACTTTGTTTGGTGCGACTTTAACAGGAGCACTAGTAACTGGCCATTGCTGGGTTAAAAAAAAAATCGGGAATAATAGTGGCGTTTATTCTTTTGACAATACGAATATTCACGATTTGTCAGCTAAATAAGAGGGTGTATATAGCCAGGACATTACAAGAAAGTGGTAAACCACATTCTTGGCTGACTGTACCTACGGTTTTGGATGGAGTCTACCCACTCAAATAATTTATAACATGACAGTCGTAAAGGTTAACGAACTCAATGTCAACAGTCAAGTTACCTGATTGCTGTGTCTATTTCGATCTCATCAGAACCTGATAATAATTCCCGACTGTCTTGTCCGTAATACATGGAAGTGTAATTTCCTCGCATAAGCCAGTTATTAAATAACAGGCACCGGATCGGTCAGTCGCGATGTGTGGGAGCGGGGAGGATAATCACAGACCATAGATTGGACTAGACACAACAAGCACACTCCATCAAGCGCACGTCAAGGTAGGACTTTTTACACACGTGAGGACTTTTTGGTACTTGTGAAATATGACATCAGGAAAGTAATTTTTAAATGCGAAACTCTAGCGTGATAAACCGATAGAAGATGGAAATATAAAGGTTCATTCACTTTTTTCAAGCGGAAACATGACCTAAAGTGACCTTGGTTAATCTTGGTTAATTAGGTATTTATTTTCTAGATTCTGTCTATTGTATCGAAATTATTTTGCTCTTACGAGTATTTTAACATTTCCTTTACTTACCTAGATTAACCAATTCATAATCGCTTATTATTCCGTCCGTAGTCTTGCACATTGTGATAACTAACCATGAACTACGATGACACAATTATATAGGTAGGTACCTGTTAATTCTTCATACCAATTTCGATAAAATATCGATATATAACACTATAGTTCGTTTTTTTTAGCATTAGAAAGAACTCCACAGAAGCAAGCGTGCAGTTTTTATCAGGCTCTTTAATTGTTAATAATTATTGAATTATCTAATGAAGCATGGTCAATACATATAATTTACTTCAAATTATTACCGCTAAAAGTGCCGGATTTGGAACCACAAGCTTACTTCTGCGACGTTCTTTCTAATGCTAAAAAAAACGGACTGTAGACCTAATCTGTTATATTTTATACCTACCTATATTCTATCGGTAAACGCTATTCTTTTCATTACTACTTACCTACAATTGGCATTTTCTATTATAGCAATAAACATCTAACATAAATATATACATACAAACATGAACGCTGAAAACAATACAAACAACAAAAGCTGGCCGATACTACCGGTGACCAGAGAGCTGGCAGCTTTCTCTCGCAACGCATTAGTATTGCCATTCAGCGAGGGAATGCTGCCAGCATCTTTGGCACAATGCCGCGGGGGCCTTTTTTAGATTTATTTTAATTTAGATTAGTTTAGTTTTTTTAAATTTTAGGTAGTTTTTAATTTTAGTCTTTATGTTTAGTTTTTAATCTTTTTGATGTTACTTATTATACTGTATTATTTTTGCTGAATAAAAAATGTATTTTATATAAAAAATAAATAAAAAAATACACTATTTTTGTTTGGGCAGTCGTGTAAAAACGGGCGCGGAACGGGTGCATCACCTGGCGAGGGAACATTAAAAAAACACGCGAAGTATTAGCATAATGATGCGTCTAGTTTAACATACGATCTGTGAGGATAGCCCATTACCGCGACATTAGGTACCGATTTACTTCGTCACGCACGATTACACCCGCACATGGGAACCTTGCATTAGATGCAGACCAGGGATAAATAAGATGCGTAATTAGTGTGCGATAATTATTTGTGCGTCTGAATTACGACTAGTTTCATATTGCACCTAAATCCTGTAGTAGGTATAGTTAGGTATAGGTATATATAGTAGTTACATAAGTAGATATTTACTTATAATTCTAAATTGCAACCGCTATATAATTACATGTGTAGATTGTACAACCAAATAGGACTCACGCCGCACTTTCTGATACAGAAGGATAATTATTATAATTAAGTACATAGTAAATACCTGTGTAGACACGCTGGCACCGTCCCACCTCCAACGGACTACTGTAAGAGCGGGCGGGGCGGCGGAAAGCGCCGAAATTCTAAAACGTAATAAATATAAGAGCCTCGGTAGAGAGTACCATTTTGTACCATTTGGAGTTGAAACTCTAGGTCCATGGGGTCCCAGCGCGCTTAAGTTGTTCGCAGAAATCGCGAAGCGTCTGGTTGACGTAACTGGTGACCGAAGAGCTGGCGGCTACCTCGCACAACGTATCAGTATTGCGATACAGCGGGGAAATGCCGCCAGCATCCTTGGTACAATGCCTCAGGGGCCTATTTTAGATTTAAGCTAGTTAGTAATTTCGTTTAGTTGTACCACTGTATATATATTGTATGTAAATAAATGATTCATAGTAAATATGTGCAATTTTTATGTTATCCTTTTATGCCCCAGAAGTGCAGATTAATGCTTAGGTCATACATCCCAACATTCATCCCAAGTCCTTTAAAAATATAAGTATATTGACTAAAAAAAATATCGTGTGACATGACATATCAAACGAAAGGACTTGTTGTGATTATAAAATTCTGAAGTTATTTAATAAAAAATTAACATTCCTTTCCCATTATTTCCGAAGCTACAGGGTTTTTTTTGAAAAACACGTATGTTACGTATAGATTACGGGAAAATTGTGAGTCGGACTTAAGAAAATGTAAAAAAAATGTGCGAAGTATGGAATCCTTAGCGCGCGAGTCCAACTCGCACTTAGCGATTTTTTTTAAATTTTAAAACAAAACATTGAATCTGCACTTATTGAATAAATAGAGCAGTTAAATACCCGAGGGTACCTAGTAGCGACTGTTGCAAACATGTCCCATGATTTGTCTCAGCCTTCACATGTCCCCGGCGATCCCGAGCGAACTTATCTTTATGTATCACTGTCCAGAACAGCACTCAACTGACTATATCTAGACCTTACGTCTTTGTAATAGGGTTCACTACTTGCCAGTGAATAGTTGGGACGATGGTACAGCCAGCAGCAGAAGTTGCTAAACGGGTCAGGTGTTCAAAATGAGGTTGACGCGACTTTATTGTTAAGAGAATAAGAGCGTGTCCAGGTTAATTTGAACACCTCGCCCGCTTAGCAATTTCTGCTGCTGTCTGTGCTCGTATGGGGCTCGTAAACTAGTCGCAACTACGGCCACCGACGGTTTCCGATGTGATTGTTAATGCAGCAGTTTGCAGTTTAATTTATCTAGAACGGTTTTAAAAGCAGGTTTTTTATCAGCAGTTAAAGTTATTACGTTTCTGATGGTAGAATACCTAAACGGTTCTAGGAATTAGCTGTTGAAAATTAACCTTATATATTACCAATTAAAACCCATTATTTTCGACGATAGGTAGGTATGATTCGAAGGAAATCGATGTTTCGCTAATCTTGATAGTTAAGTAAATATATATTATATCGTCTTGTACCCACAACACAAGCCTTATTGAGTTTACAGTGGGACATAGGTTAAAGTTATGTAAGATTGTCTATTTGTCCCGTAATATTAATTAATTACTTAAGTGCTTTATAATATATTTTACTACAAAAGTACTTATAAATCCTATAAGTAATTTTGTTGAAAAAAAAATCATTTTTCAAAAAGTACCTTGTAAGAACTAAATTCGTTCTGCTCGTAAATAAGTATTAGATACCTACTTTATGACTTTCATTAATATCTAAATGCGCAGTGGTACTTAAACATTGCATTTATTGCACTATTACCTCTGATAATCGACTGTAATCTTACCTTAGTAGTCATTATCCTACCCTTTGCCGCGGCGTTACTTGTCTTAATTAAGTTTCTGCATATACAGGGTGAGCTAACTAATGGGCGAAAGGAAGTAAAAAACTAAAGGCTATAGAAATCTTTTACCCACACACCTCGGTCTACGCTCAGTTATAGATGTAAGCAAATATAATAATTATGTAATTTTACGGTTTAGACTCACTTGTTATTAGACCTAGGCTCTCCGAAACATGTCGCGCGAGTGACTAAAAACAAGTGAGTCTATACCGTAAAATTATTCAATGTTAGTATGTCTCACATCAGTTTAAATTCAAAATATAATAGTTCCTAAAAAAATACTAAAACACAACTGTAATTATGTGCAGGAGCCAATAGATTAATATAGAGATAACAGCAATCAAATACATATTCCCTACAAAAACTTTCTAGATGAATGACTGATGTGAAATGGAGCCTAGTCAAATTTGTCAAAATTTCGAAAGATGTTTTATTGGAAAAACTAATTGAGCCTAGAAGAATAATATATTTCGCAATTTAATGGGGTATAAGAAGGTAAAGTAAAGCTGTACCTACCTAACTATTTTAGTGTTAAATATTTTGGACACATCCTGTACCTACATGCAATTTTAAATCGTACATCATGCTTCGCTTTGTACTTAAATCTTTATTTCTTCCGTCAGGTAGTATATTAGAAAGACTATGATTCTGTCGTATTAAATTATTCTATTCTAGATTTTATTCTAGAAGCATTCTAGACTAGTATTTTTTATACAATTTTTTTATATTGGACGATCTTTTTGTGAAATTATTAGTATTCAATTTGATTTGTATAATAATCCAATGTTAACTAGTCTGGTATAATATTATCATCAATAGATTGCTCCGATAATTAGCTTAAGATAATATATATGTAATAACAATTAACCCAGATAGCCCAGAAAGGTGGGCCAAAATGGTTACTGAGTGGGACCCACGGAATACAGTAGACGGTGCAGGGCGGAGTTTAGGCAGACCGAAAAGGAGATGGCGGGACCACTTGGACGCATTCTACCCCAAATGGTGGGAAAATGCCGATGACAGGGTCGAGTGGAGAAAACGAGGGGAGGCCTTTGCCCAGCAGTGGGAGACCAAAGTAGGCTAGAAAAAAAAAACAATTAACCATTCATAAGTGCTTGTTGCTAGGCCTACATGAATAAAGTATATTTGAACTTTGAAGTTTATTTGCTACGATATTGTCGATATGACAATTTTATTCTTTTATTTAATATTTGCTTCTAGAAACACAAATTACAATATTTTACAATATTTTGTACTTCTTCGCATTATCTTAGTTTGCTTATAAAATAAATTAGGTAATATGAAGAGCTCCCTCCTATGTTGTTTAATTCCAGCAGGCGTATTATGGATGGCTTTATCCATCATGTGATAAAATAACTGTCACTTTTTAACACCCTGGGGCCTGGGATATAGACAGTGACGGGCACCGTTTTATCACGCTGTCACGTAGACAAGAACGACCATCATATCCGTACTGGTATATTCAAGGTATATTTATCATAGTCTCATTAAATATTCCAATATAGCCTTTGGTCAGATTCATCAGCCATTACAGATTACAGGTACTCAAGATAATGGGCGTAGACATCTCCCGGCCTTATACATATTTAAATTTGCATCGTGCACAAAGCACGTGCCGTCAAACAATTTTATGGATATATTATAGATTCGATTCGTATTTTATTTTCAAAAATATATTTCGACATGTATAACGAGATATCCTGGGCTATAAATAGTAGGTACCTATGAGTAAATCATATTTACTTTACGGGGAACTTGCTGTTTTCTTGATATTTAATTTTAAATGGGTCAAATCAACGGGTTTCATTCATCATCATCTCAATAATTTCATCTTACGGGGTAACACGTAGGTACAGCTAAAATGAATATTCTTATTTCAATAGTTAATAATTAAGTAGTTACTGTGTGAAATTTGGGACTATGTTTAAAAATAAATATATAAGTATATGGTACCTACTGTAAAAGTATAAGCGGCAGCGGTATGGAAAAGTATTAATAAAAATATCTTATTAAAGTAAGCTTTAAGTATGTACCTAGTCACTTTATAATTATAGGACCGCTAGTCCGGTTTTTAGCACTTAAAAGTCTTTTAAAAATGTGTTATTAAACTTGAATTTATGCCGATATTATATGACTAAAATAAAATGTCCCGTTTTATTGGTAATTTCCTATTGTTTTTTTTAATGAATGAAATCATTATGTTATTTTTAAGGTGCTGTAAGTACGAGTAACTAAAATTACAGACGGTCGTAAATCCCTTATAGACGGTCTTCATCATGACCCTTAATAATTCTGTCAGTACATACTGTGTGTATTTTGTAGATAATATTAAAATGAAACGCATAACATCGGTCAAGTATTTATTCCGCTACACAATGCTCGGGCGAGGGCGCGCGTGAGCGGCGCGCGCAGCCGCAGCGCCGCGGTATCGACGCGGGCGCGGCGGCCGTACCGCGCGCAGTCTGCTACCACCGTCGTGTTGCACGACTCCTGGAATACAACCAACTGCAATTACTATTAGTTAGTAAGTTCTATAACTATTTATCCGAAGAAAAAAATGAAAAATGTAGGTGCGAAGGTCCTATCTCTCGAATTAGTACATTTAAATTTTGCTACTGATACCTAAATTGCTAAGCAGACACTTGTTGTAAAAGTACTCGCGTCTGGCGAACCAATAAATAAGCCTATGTAGTTACGAGTAAATAAGCCAAACTTAAATGCGGCCAAACAAAAAATAAAACCTGCGATTTACCCACACTTTGATTCGTAAAATTTTATACATTCGTTGGCCTTGTGAATCAATCTGGCAATCTCGGAATCCGTAAAAATAATTAACTGTGTACTCGAACGTTACACTTATACACGAATAAGTGAGTCGAGAATTTAGTAAGCGTAATATTAGTCCAGTTACAATGAGAAACGAACTACGCGAATAGACGGAGAAAGGGATTCCGTGACAAATTTAATAAATGGCTTTCTGAGGTCGTATTTTAGAAGGCGTGCAGCAGATAACAGCGAGTCGTGCTCTACCGGCAGACGTCAACCGTGTCATGGGAGTTCGTAGTACTTTAAACCGATAAAATTCCGACATTGACTTTTTAAACCGTTAATTTACTCAACTGTAATAGGTATCATCGATCGATAAGATGGTTTTGATTAGGTAATTGGTTTGTGTTATAGAAGTAAACTTCGCTATCAACGGCTGGCGAAGTTAAAGCAGGGGAAAACCTATTCTAAAAAGGAAATACATAGGTAATCAATGTGGAATTACCTTGTAATGATTGAGCTGCACTTCACTGAAGGGCGCAGACCAGCCGAGGAAGCCGGTGGAGCCAATACTGGCCAAAGGGTAATGGTTGAAGGCAGTCAGCACCTTTCTCGTCAGCATAAAGCTCTTGCTGTATGAACCTTTAGGACTAATAACTGCTGACCTCACAATGTGGCGCACTAATTTCGGGATCACTAAGTCTTTACCACACCTTTCTTTATATATGTCATACAATTCTTCATCGGTATCCTTAATATCTATGACTTCGTCATCTATTCTATTTTCATCGTCAATTAATTCTATTTTATCTAAATATTCGGCATCTTTAATCCGCACATCATCTCGCTTTATATAAATTTCGCTTTTATTATAATTTATTTTCTTAGCTTTATATTTCTTAAGTCCCTGCATGAAGTCAAAGAAAAACGCATTTTGTATCATAATAGCTGAGTATTGCGATGGATCCCAGCCATAAATACTAAGTCGACTAAGTAGCTCAGGCCATGTAAATACCTCTTTCGGTAATACTATTTCATCAACATCTAACGGGATGATGTATTCAGATTCTCGTAAATTTCGATACAAGCAATCATTGTAAGTTATTATGTGGTCTCTTCTGCGCTGCCATAATGACCTCTCTATCTTATGTTTAATAGGAACATGGAATAATCTAACATAACCTAGATCTCTGTAGTAAAACAGGATATTTTCACATTCTTTAGTGATGCTGTCTATATACATATCGATCATATCAACGCCGAGTATCTTGTTAGTTTCTATCCATTCGACTAGATTTTGTGATACGTCATTCTCAAATTTCATATCTTTTACACAAATTGTAAAGGTTCTCTTGTACTTGAAATCTCTGGAATAAGATTTCAAAGCGAATGCGTTGGTGGGATCATGGCACGGTTGTGTTACGATGGATACAGTAGAGGGGCCATTCAGGACTTCTGTCAGAGGACATGATAACAGTAAAGGTGTTTCAATGTTAGATGTCGTTGAATCCCATTCGTGCCACCAGATTTCCAAAGGTTTGGCTGCAACCACTTCTACAGATTCTTCGGAGTTCAAGGAACGTGTTTGGCAGAACAATGGCACCTCTGTCGAAATGTTGCGACCTGCGAACAAAGGTACTAGATCTCAATTGTCGTCATGAAAAAAGTCTATCTTTAATAAACAAAACAAACTACGCGTAAATAAATTCACAGCGGAAACATTACGGTATCAGAGCAGTAGATAGTATGCTATTATTTATTTCCTAGTGAGAAAGCTCTTACTGATATAATAGTGATTTAGTCGAGCCGAGTCATTTCCTAAGGCAAAAGGCAAAGCGGTGCTTTCAAGGAACTGTCATTACAACGGTGCTTCAATTGCCGCCTTTTCTGACCAGGACTGGATGCCTGCCACTCGGGACGAATAGAATTACAAATCAATTTTACCCATAGAAATGCCTTTTTCTTTTACTCAGAACTTGTATACATGTGAACAGTAATAAAGGAACAAAGACAGTAACCTATCTTCAAAACACTGGCCCTTCAAACAAGTGCACCATCCCACTAAACCGGGGTTAACCGGTTAAACCTGGAATTACAATGGTTACCAGTACAATTTGACATTGGGTTAACCACGGGTTAGTGGGATGGTGCAAGTGGCGCGTAGTTTACGGTCGAAATTCAAAAGCTCGGATACAAAAATTAGTCATCCTTATTAAATCCAGGTTAGCTGCGTCCTTACGGTTCACGATAGCCACCGTGGTTTGGGTGATGGACTACTTTACACATAGGTACATAAACCCATTCAATGAACACCTACATGGCGCTTGTCGATGCTAGTTAAGGATCTAGACACGCGGCAGCGTGTCAAGCCAAGTTCAAGCAAAGGAACTGGCTAGCCAGCGCCGAGTGTAATATTACACGAACCACTTGGTGCCACTTTTGACCCTTCTATAACTCAAAACATCTTTGACGTAAACACATAAAACTACGTGTGTTTAATTATATCCATAAGGATATCTAGAAGCCCAAATTTCATGAAGCTAGCTCAAACGGTTATAAAGGTATGAAGGTCAAAAAGTCGTAAATTTTAAGACTGACTTATGACTTATAGTACCTAAACCTAACCTACTTCCAGATGACCTAGAAGGATGAAATTTGGAATCCAGCTTGGTTATTGTGTGTAACCGTAGGAAAAAATCTAAAAATAAAATAAAGTTAAAAAATAGGGGGGGTCCCCATACAAAAAAACCACTTTTTATTGGGACTGACATATAAGTACCTAAACCTAACCTACTTCCAGATGACCTAGAAGGATGAAATTTGGAATCCAGCTCGGTTATTGTGTGTAACCGTAGGAAAAAATCTAAAAATAAAATAAAGTTTAAAAATAGGGGGGGTCCCCATACAAAAAAAACATTTTTTATTGGGACTGACATATAAGTACCTAAACCTAACCTACTTCCAGATGACCTAGAAGGATGAAATTTAGAATCCAGCTCGGTTATTGTGTGTAAGCGTAGGAAAAAATCTAAAAATAAAAAAAAGTTAAAAAATAGGGGGGGTCCCCATACAAAAAAATATTTTTTTATTGTAGCGTTGGAACCGTTACAAGCAGATATTTGAAACTACCCCAATATATGTATTATTATATTTGCTATATTAAAATAAAGTTTAGTCAAAAAATAAGTGGTGTCCCCATACAATGGCACCACATAATTATACAAAGAACAGAAGTAAAAACCATACAGCGGAAACACAAGAAAAAACATTAAATCTCAATACCTGCCTAGTTTTCTTTACAAAAAGTGTTGATATCCCACCAAAAACATAAATGTAAAAAAGGAGAGCAAAGTTCACATTTTTTTAAATAACAGCAATTGTTATAGGTATCCAATAAAGCAAAGAAATAGAGTTTAATACTTGTTTATAATGTTATTTTGTTCCTATAAATACATACCTATTTGGATTTTGCATAGAACTTGGCAGTGGCACTCATTTAGATCTCCATTCTTTTTGCGGCGAGCCCCACAGCCAAGCATAATTTTTGTATTGAACTTGGCTCTCCTTTTTTACATTTATGTTTTTGGTGGGATCATAACTTACAACTGGGATGTTATCTCTAAAACTAAACATAACGAGTGCGTGCGTGCGGTGGAGAGGAAATTCCAGTAGCAGTTGAAGTTATTTAGTTAACTAGCTAGTTGCTGATTACACTGATTATGAACAGTTTGTGAAGTGTTACTTCAGCAGATGTAATTATGGTGATACAACAAGTGGAACGTAAAACAGAGTGTAAATAATTTTGTATAATCAGTACGTATCTTAAAATATAAAAAAAGTAATGAAGTGGTATGTTCTACAATCATTCACAACATGGTTGCCAATGAAGAATTTATAACATCATCGGCTGAACACTTGTTGATAGGTACAAGCAATATTAATAGATATCCCGACGGTTAATGAAATTGAAACTATTAATCGTTCTGATCTGCTAAAAATGGTCATCAGGGAGAGACTGTCTTTCAATAAACGAGTGGCGGTTATCTCGGGAAGGAATGTACACGCCGTCCGCCGTCCGCACTGACAAATGACCGCGCGCTTATCGCGTTCGCCGCGTGCTGTGTCGTGTATTCGCACTTTTACCCGACACTTTGTTCCCTATACAGATGCATTTTACTCACTTGAACAAACAGTAAACTATATCACTTCAGAAGAATAAAGTATCAAGTCAATAGCTTTGGCATTTCGAAACCAATCTTGGCACAATTGTCTGGAATATAAATTTACACTCATCTCGTCTTTGATTATGTTTTATTTTGGTTTGGCAATATGTCGGCTCAAGAAATGCAACTTACGCAAATACTATTGCCCTGTTTCGAGCACTATTTAAATTGTAGCAGATTCCCTGACCTTTTTAAGAGAGTCGATAAAATTAAAGGACGTTTATTGAGATTTAAATGTGCACTTAGCGGCAACAGATTTTAATGAGATCGGCAGTCATTGAGTGCGTTGCAGACACGAACGTTACGAGGGCAGAACTAGTTTTTAAGTAAGTAGTGTATACATTTACATCGAGCTTAGTGGTTATTAAGTTATAAAAACAAATTAGGGGGGTACTAAACATTTTTGCAAGGTTTTATTTAGCCTGTGCGATGTTTATAGCTCTTGGAACTGCCATACACAGAAATAGTAACATTACTGTAGTGTGTAGTGTATATTATTATGAGTTTTGTGTAGGTAGGTAAGGTACTATAATGCTTAACATGCTAATGCCCAATAGATGACACCTTGCTGTCACCTCTATTGACAATGACAGATGACATGTACTGGGACCGCGTCGAGCATCAGTACGTTTACCTTACACGTTTTTTTGCGACCGAACTTTAGCACTTAAGTCAAAATCAGTGCATGCTAACCTTTTAATTACTTATATAAAATGTGCAAAAAGCAGTTAAGATTTAACTGAACGTAGGTTTTACTTTTATTCTCTCGGTTTCAGTAAAAAAGCCAATAGTAAGCTCCTGTGATCGTAGTATCTCGGCAGAAATAATTATGGCGTCGTGTTATCAACCGTCGAGATTTTGCCGATGTCTTTATTAGTGTAGATTGTGCACATGTTCAAGGAACACATTATTTAAGACTTTATCTCGATAGTGCTTGTTTACACGCTTTATTTTACCTTGCTGCAGGTTAGCTCGGGGTGAAATTTTCGACCATAAATTTTTATATACCTACAAGATAATGGTTTGTAACGAATTAAACTTTTTTGAAACAATGTTGCATTTTAATCACGTACCAAAAATGCAAACTTTTTATCTGTTGTTTCAAGCATCACGATTCTATTTGCTTCTTTTTAGATATACTCGTGCATATTATAACTTTTCATACTTACTCATGTTTCCCTGTTTTAATTTTGTACATTAAAATTAGGTATGTCTTTACTAGCTGTTGCCCGCGACTTCGTCCGCGTGGAATCTTATCTTCAACATTTTACATCTTTAGTACCTATAATTTTCATATCCAAGCAATGTTGAAATTAAGTACTTTTCTTTTTTAGCAAGTTGTATGAAGTTTTAAGTCAAGTGGATTTGGATGTTGGTTGCTGAAATTACTTTTCTTGTATTCTCATAATAGGTACCTATGCCCTTATACAAAGATTGAAGTTCCGCACTCACAAAATATCTGATCTCCATACAAACTTTCAACCCCTTTCTCACCACCTTGGGGGATGAATTTTCTAAAACGCTGAAATTAGTTTTCTTGTATTTGAATTTGATACTTTTTTACAAAGTTTCAAGTTCTTAGCTTAAAATAAAATTTGCACCCGAAGACGAACTTTCATCCCCTTTTTAACCACCGTAGGGGTTGAATTTCCAAAAACGTTGCAATAACTTTTTTTTGTAATCGGCTATGCCTTTCTAAGAAGTTTCAAAGCATTTGTAATGGATTAAAATTTTCAACCCCTTTTCAACCCTGTTAGGAGATGAATTTTACAAAACGCTGAAATTACTTTTCCTGTCTTCTAATAATATCCCTAAATACAAAGATTCAAGTCCACCACTCGAAAAAATTTTTGATATCCATACAAACTTTCAACCCCTTTTTCACCACCTTAGGGGATGAATTTTCAAAAACGCTGAAATTAGTTTTCTTGTATTTTAATAATATATCTTTTTACGAAGTTTCAAAAACCTAGCTTAAAAAAAAACTTTAACCCCATACAAACTTTCACCCCCTTTTTAACCCCCTTAGGGGTTGAATTTCTCAAAATCGCTTCTTATCTCTTGTACACTTTATAAATGCAATCTGGTGTGCAAATTTCAACTTTCTGGCTTTAGTAGTTTCGGCTGTGCGTTGATGAATCAGTCAGTCAGTCAGTCAGTCAGTCAGTCAGGACACTTGCATTTATATATATAGATTTTATGCGTTTCTACCTGGAATCTAGAGACATTATTATAGGACGAAATTTTCGTTTAGACAGAACTGTATTCAAAGCCACAAATCAATTCTTATATTTATTTAATTTATTGTGTAAACGCGAGAGTGCGTAAGTACTAATACCATTCAGTTTGATCTGTAAAAGGCTCATTTGAGAATAAGGCCGCGGATTTCCTCTGGAGGCCTATCTTAAGTAAATATGCATTTGCAATATGCCAGCTCTTGGGAAGTAATTGTGGAGAGCCTCGGGCGGCGCGTGCGCATAATTGCTGAATTTACTTTTAATTATTTTCTTTCCTGACTTTTAGCTGTGTTTAAAGGCAGTGTTTACATTATGAATGCAATTATCTCCTTATATTTTTATTTAGTTGTCTTTGAGACCTTTTGTACCATATAACAACTTTTATGAACCACATATTTATATCTAAAAGTAAACTGAAGATATCCTAACTGGTAAGCTTAAAAAGTATCTAAACTTCACGTGAAGGGAATGTATCCTATTTTTTGTCTTGTTTGTTTACCGTTTTGTTGGCATACCAATCTAAATTCTAAAGGTCCTGTTTTACACTAAGTTTCCTGTTTAACACGTATTTTTAGTCGGTTACGTGACATGTTACGGAGGGCCAATGTCACCATTATCAATTCGCGGCGTACCTGCTGGCAAGTATACAGAAAATTATATCAAAACAAGTTGTATGAAATTGGCACAAGCAGCACCTTCGCGACAAGACGCTGGCAGGTGATTACGTAATTACGTAGTCTTTATTCTTACACTCGTTCGGTCGTTAAAAATAGTAGAACAATAGTGGAGAACGGCCAGTGTGCTGGTGTCTAAGTTTTGCATTATTCATGCTATTCATGGTTAAATAGGCATTCGTTTCAATTAAGTTTCCCTGGACAAGTATGGGACATATGTAGCGATAATTGCTCTACAGTTACAGTATTATTATCTGTATAAGTATTTCTATTTAATTTGTGACCGTGGGCATCTTATTTTCTCTTCCTTTAGCTGTAGTGTCCTTGGATGCCGTAACTTTACGTAGTAACTAAGCGACATTTGTGACACACACACACATATACGTAAAATTGATAAAAATATAACGATGATTTATGCATGATTTCTGTATGAAATAAAGATTTTCTATTAATTTAGCGCAGACCAATATTCGAAAGTAGATAAATGCGCAACAATTTATGTAAAAATAGTGTGTAGTGACTTAATAAAAGCCTATTGAATTTTGTATGATACGCGAACCACCTTAATAAAAATAAAATTTAGTTAACATGAGTTTATACAGGTTGCTTTTAATTTGTATGCCAGTGATCGTTACGTCAGTCAACTGACGATACTTTTACTGCGACAACGCCTGTCAACTACGGCACCTTGGCATGATAACGAGCCTCTATGCAAAAAATATAATCATGTTGCCTACCCACTTAATTATTCTAATAGAATATTCGTATCAAGCTAACATTTTTACGGTCTTATTTAAATGCTTTATTAACAGGTTATATACATTGTTAAATTTTAATTTTTACATAACCTGTTCCAACAAAAGCAACAAAGGCGTCATTTCTAGTTTGAAAGAGGTATATTTTGCCACTAGGTAAATTTAGCCACTTTGTACCTATCATAAAAATGCTTGTGCTTGAATGCTTACATTTAATATTTAAATTAGATACATTTTATATAAAGAATAATCTCTAAATATGGACTTGGCTTCTAATATGGACCACGCTAATATTTCGCCATTTGTTAGATAGTGTCGTATTGAAGTTGTAGTATGTGTACTACGCCTTACTCACACACGTGCATAGCTTAGTATATAATGGCTTGTACTTGTTACTTAAGACAGAATAAACCTATATTCAGTACGATCGAGGTCTCCTTTAACGCCCCACCTCACATGGCGATCCTGCCAGGATCTCCACAAAGTACTTGCCAAGTTCTGTTGATACAAGTTACGAAGTGAATTTCTTTACACATATTTATTTATTTAAAATACCTCGAAAGGACGCCAGTATCCGCACGTAGGGCTGCGCTGCCCGCTGGTCGTAGAACGCCGCGTACAGCGACACTCCGGTACCCTCCACTTTCTGCCACGTGTTTTCTTGCGATGTGTTGTGGCTCCAAGTTCGATTCTGAAATTAAAATGATGAATCACATAATTGTTACATTTTAATTGATTAATTTAAGTTTGAAATCGTATAAATATGAAACCCTAAACCCTGCCTATGAAGCCGATGGTCCCGGGTTCGAATCCTGGTAAGGGCATTTATTTGTATGATGATACAGATATTTGTTCCTGAGTCATGGTTGTTTTCTATGTATTTAAGTATTTATATATTATATATATCGTTGTCTGAGTACCCACAACACAAGCCTTCTTGAGCTTACCGTGGGGCTTAGTCAATTTGTGTAAAAAATATCCTATAATATTTATTTATTTATATCAAATTTGTACATTGTACAAGACAATACAGTACCTAACGGTATCCAATGTATGTACCATTACGCTCCGCGATTGTTGCGCAATTTAGGGTCCTAGCTAAATTGGTTATTCAATACTTACGCTATAGAATTTTACAATTTAGCAAGAACCCTAAATGGCATAACAATCCCATGTGGTGAATGTACCTAAATACCTGTACCTAGTGTAAATATTTAAAATTGAATGCCAACTAGGCTGAAACAAAATTGTTCCTAAAATTTTTCCTTCACCGAGAGAGAGAGGTTTCGTAAAAAGTTTCAATTTATACATTCCGAGTGCCAATTGTCATTTGCAATAATTGGCACCGACGGCAATTTGATAAAACATAATTGGCAAATTTTTACGGTATTTACTGTCTCCCGGTTCCAGATGTCAAGATCTCTTGGAAAGGATGTTTTTATAAAAAAATCTACCTCGTATTAATTAAAATTGCATGCATTGAAGGCCAGTATAAAATGGTTGGATAAATCTGTGGGAGGAAACACTAATTGCGTGACATCACGCAGTTTTCGGCGTATCGGGCCGGTACTTGTTTTATTTTTGTTTTGCCTCGTACATTAAGATTTTTTACTTGGATTATAATTGACGATACAATTTGTTCACACGACGTAAATTGCTGCATTATGTTTTCGCAAAACACGGTCTATCTTTTAACGATTACAATAAATTGATGTAAGAATAGTTTGTGTATGTGTAAGATTCGACAGTCAAGCTGTTATAAAGATAGATGTTTGATTAGTCTCTTGTCACAAGCACGTTTTATAATAGGAGGTAAGTACGTACTTTTCTCATTAAACCTGATGCTATGTCCTATTGCGAGATTTATTCACTAGCTCGAGTAAATGCCTACAGTACTATTTTTAATTACTTAAAATGAAAAATGATACAATTATAACTGACAGTCCTTTTGAATTGTGGTAGGTAATCTACAACTACGATTTATTAAATTATTATGACTCGTTGTAGAAATAGCCTAAATATTGCACAATATGCATGAAAATATACGATAACAGCTGGTAAGTAATTATTTTTCATCTGGCATGAAAGCTGCTGCGCGTGTCTAAAAGTTTCCGCGTAGGGCGCGCTAAGTTCTCCGTGGGAATGTAGCGAACGCGCTTCGAATTGACTTGGATTTTATTCCATTCGCATGCCGAGTGGAGGCGAATTGATTACTGAGTAAGGTATATACACAGGGTGGAAAGATAAGTCGGGCCCTGGAGAGAAACTACCTTAAATCCTTAAGCTGGCTCATTTTACTTAAAGGAGACATTCCTTTATTTTTAAAAAGAAACAAAACTGCATTCAAATATTTTCTAAAACTCGCTTACCTCGCCCGGGACTCGAACCGACTAAAAATTCCAAAAAATAATAACTCGCAATTTTATTCTACTTGTCGATACAGTTAATGTTAACATTTCTCCAAGAAACATTAGGTCTTACACTCGTCTGTCGTACAAAATATCCATAAGATCTAATATTTAGTACTTAAGATTTTTTTATACAAGCCAAATTGAAGAAATAAAGAAAAAAAATTTGAATGCAGTTTTGTTTCTTTTTAAAAATAAAGGCATGTCTCCTTTAAGTAAAATGAGCCAGCTTAAGGATTTAAGGTAGTTTCCCTCCAGGGCCCGACTTATCTTTCCACCCTGTATACCTATCTGAGTCAAAGGAGGTTTATCTTTGTTTTTTTTTCTTATGTTTAATATGAAGTGGCAGTCTTGTCTAGCGACCTAGAATATGGACGCAAAATTTGAACTCATTCTTAGGTACTTATAAAAGTGTGAATGTAAAACTCTCAAGCTTAAGAAGCGGGCGTTCTGTGGCGCAGGTAGCTTAGATCATTTTTAGTGTTCCGTACAAAACTTTGTTTACGGAACACTTATGGGATCACTTCGGGCTTGTTTTAAATGTATTTTTAAAAACAGAATGGAACATGAGTTAAGAGTGTGTCAATTGCGATTACCTACATATAGGTTTATTCTAGGGGCATATAGGGCAGCGCCCTCCATTGTGGACCGGAACAGTCGTCTGAAATCCAGTGAAGTATACGTTTCATTTTGACATCACTCGCAGTGCAATTTACAAAGTTCGATTCAGCTTTCCTTCTATCTCGCCAAATGTCTCGAGGTCATGTAAAACTGGTTTACCCAAGAACTGCATTCGCGCGTATGCAGCTAACCAATGTGAACAAGCAGCCTTATGCAAATTGCACGCGAGATACCGGCATGCTGCATGCTTCGCTCGAACGCTTTAAATCAGAGCTTTACAACCTTTGGCTCTTCCTATACCATTAATAACCATCTGTGCGGTTTCTAATACTAGTAAATCTCCTTTAATGTTTTAAGTGCCGCATAAATACTAATGATAGGCATATACATTATTCAGAAAAGAGCCGACTTGGAATAATTTAGGTAATAATAATAAAAAGTGCCCTAATGTTACTATAAAAATCGCTTGGCTATATGTTTGTTTTATTACCTATTTCAGTACTTTTAATTATGTACTTTAGTATGCAATAACAAATGTTAGTAAGTAGAGTTATTAAGTTAAATGTGTGGTAAATACCTACTGTTAAGTACTGAGTGCTAATTAAATAATTAGCACTTGGGGTTCGTTCATATCGGTAAAAATTATACTAAAGGCTAGGTAGGATGTTTTGTCGCAAGAATCTAACATTATAACAACCAAACAATTATTGGTACTCAGTAGGTACATTAAAGCAACCAAATTAAATACAAGAGAAATCTAATAGCTTATAGTCAACATGGCAATCCTGAACCAATGCTTTAAATCAATTAAGGCTTAGAAGGTGGGTGTACCTATCAATAGCCTGAGTGGGAGTCCAGAGTCTAGATACCAAATGATTAGGCTAAGCAATGGTATTCTAAACCAAGAAGGCATATCGGCCATCGAGAAAGAAACGCTCGTAGATCATTTAAGCCTTGCAAAGGATCTAAGCTGAGTATAGTTCGTTACACAAACAGATTGTATCGTCTGCAGAGGTAATCAATTCTACAGCATTCAATTGTATTTATTTTCTTACCTTTTGTTTATAGAAATTCTTAGCGGTTTCATTTCGCTCCTTTATAATTCTAATTTATGTGGTTTGATACTTTTGTAGGGCAAGGATAAGAATAGGTACTTTAAAGATTTTAGGTTAAACAAGTTTTTTATAAAGATTTCGTTCGCTTAAAGTTCATAATCGCACTGACATACAAATGTTACGATGTCAATTTCATCCTTTTCCAAGAGACGGCGACCGACCGTGATGACGTGCTATTTAATTCCATACAATCTACATACTTTTATGGTTATACGTTGTACGTTGTTTCATAAACTACATTTTCGTAGAATTGCGCTTCATAGAAAATGTTTCTCATATTATCATTTCATAGAATGATCAACTTCCAGTGCACTTACATTGTAGAAGCTGTACTTGTAGATTTTTTATAGTTCAGAAAATTAATGTTTCGAAATTCATGTCATAAAATTTCAGGTCATTATTATTATTCCTTATAATATTAAGTTTATATAAAACTTGTTTCCAAGCCTGCATATTCATAGAATATTGTTTCACATTTTATTAAACTTAATATTTACATTTCATAGAAGGCTCAGTAACTCAATACTTACTTTGTCAAAAAATAAATCATAGATCTTTGTAACCTAACCTAACCTACTTTTCTGGCAACAGTTTGCTTCTGCGGGGATCGCAGTTCTAACCTAACCTAACCTACTTTTCTGGCAACAGTTTGCTTCTGCGGGGATCGCAGTTCTAACCTAACCTAACCTACTTTTCTGGCAACAGTTTGTTTCTGCGGGGATCGCAGTTCTAACCTAACCTAACCTACTTTTCTGGCAACAGTTTGTTTCCGCAGAGGTCGCAGTTCTATCCTAACCTAACCTACTTTTCTAGCAACCGTTTGTTTCTGCGGGGGTCGCAGTTCTAACCTAACCTAACCTACTTTTCTAGCAACCGTTTGTTTCTGCGGGGGTCGCAGTTCTAACCTAACCTAACCTACTTTTCTAGCAACCGTTTGGTTCTGCGGGGGTCGCAGTTCTAACTTAACCTAACCTACTTTTCTGGCAACAGTTTGTTTCTGCGGGGGTCGCAGTTCTAACCTAACCTAACCTACTTTTCTGGCAACAGTTTGTTTCCGCAGGGGTCGCAGTTCTAACCTAACCTAACCTACTTTTCTGGCAACAGTTTGTTTCTGCGGGGGTCGCAGTTCTAACCTAACCTAGCCTACTTTTCTGGCAACAGTTTGATTCTGCGGGGGTCGCAGTTCTAACCTAACCTAACCTACTTTTCTGGCAACAGTTTGATTCTGCGGGGGTCGCAGTTCTAACCTAACCTAACCTACTTTTCTGGCAACAGTTTGATTCTGCGGGGGTCGCAGTTCTAACCTAACCTAACCTACTTTTCTGGCAACAGTTTGTTTCAGCGGGGTTCGCAGTTCTAATATTACAATTCTTTGCATTGAGTTTCTTCTCAATAAATCTAAATGAAGTGCATAAGTTCTAAAATAATAATATTTTGAAAGAAAATACTCGAACTAAATATTATATCAAACAGTTCCTATGAAACAACCATCTATGAAATCTGTGTCTACGAAACAAGAATACACGAAACATAGCTCTACTGTTTGATAAATTTCTAAATTTAAAAAGTTTGATAGTAATATACATTCAACTGAATTTCTGTGAAATATGTTTCAACCAAGTAAATAGTCTTTGAAACAATAATATTGGAACTAAAAGTCTATGAACCAAATAATATATGAAAGAATTTCTGAGAAACGACATTCTATGAAATTTCTGTCTGTGAAATAGGGTGACACCATACTTACCTACTTAAATATCAAAACAATCTGCACTTGATCCTATACTTAACGATAGATAAGACAGAAATGAATGTTACAAGCTAAACAAAAATAAAGATTACAAGACTTTAATATTGAATACTATCGTGGTTAGTGTGAACTAACAATCCAAAAGTGTTAATAGGGGGATAAACTTTTTTAAAATACAGGCTGTGAAGATCACGTACCAATACAAACCTACAATCATTGCATACAATTGGGTATGATTGCCCTCCGCCGAATTCGACTCGAAATTGCCCACGTATGTTACGGCGCTAATACGTATGTTATGTTCGACGTGCAAAGGACAATCGGCTTGATTCGGAAAATGAATTAGATTTCTACCAGACTTCAACAAGTTACGATATGGATAATTTAAAGATATTTGTAAGATAGATAAGTATGTCAAATTTGACGTTTCCGCTATTCTGGAAGTCCTCTTGAACGATTTCGACAAGTTATGACTTATCCAAGTCAAATCTAGTCGATATCTAATGTAGATCTAGTTGATCTCTAAATCGTCTCTAGATCTTGTGATTATCTCGAAATCCGAATAGGCCTGCGAGCCGGTATTTTTAAACCTACGGTTTAGGTTTTTCTCTGTCTGGGTTTGGTTGGTTTGGAAACCTTTTGATAACGTAATTGTAATTCCCGCTTTCTGATTTTCAGAGGTTTATTAGTTTTTGTGTAATCGATGTGCATTGAGAAAATAATCGCAAATGAAAACTGATTTCAATAAATTAAACTGTTCGGTAGGTACTTTATGAGATGTATAAATGTATCCATTCAATAGACGAAGGTGCTGTGTTGTGTAGCTATATACTTAGTCAAGATTATCAGGAGCATTCCAATTAAATCACAATAATTGAAATGGTTACAACATATGTGTATACCTACAAGTATTGTGAGTCTATAATTTAATTACATATACTAGGTATAAAATGTAGCTTTTTGTCCAATGTTTGGCTATTACGACTTTTAGACTCAGTCGTAACTTGAATGGGACCAAGGTCAATCACTACTTATGTTTGTATACTTAACATAAATACTTATCTGATTTGTATTATTCTGAATATTTTCCGCGAATTAAGTACCTACTTAAACGTGTTTTAGGCTAATAAATGATGACGTTTAAAACTTTTTATATACAAAAACCATCTGCATGCCTTTTTTATTAAATATTCATAATTTAAACTCCAATTTATATAACCTCAGGGCATCTAAACTAAATCCACTACTGCCACACGAGGGTTATCGAAAAAGATCACGGATACATTAGGATTCCAACGACACATATGCTGTTTTATAGCACTTATATATGAGATTAATTATGCAGCCAGCGTACCACCGTTGATCCAGTCAACTGACCGTTTGTAAACCTTAATGCACCGAGATACGGTCTGCCAATGGTCAGTGAACTATGTTGCTGTTAGTACCACAACTTAGAAGAGGAAAGCCGAACGGAAATGATAGCAATCGCAGGGATGTGCGGCCTTATTAGCGGAAACTCGGGCTTGGGATGGTATGGGCATATGCGATAATTGTTTTACGATTTTGAGTTTTGTTTCCTAGACATAAGTTACAATTTGTAGCTTAATAAACGTACCCATAGTCGTAAATATACAAGATACAGTTAATATCATTTGCAGCGATTTGCAGTAATTATGGTTTGTTATGTCATCATAGGTTTGTACCTACTTGTGTATTTACAGACTTCGGTAACTAAGCCAATAAGTTAGCTATATAAAAATTCAATTTTTTTCAATATAAGAACAGTCTGTAAGTACTTAAGTAAGATTAATGCCACTAACTACTAGCTTAAACACCAGTACCTTATAAATACATATGCGATAAAGACTGTACTTAGGTATATGAATGAATTTCCCGCTTAAATATCATTTTGACATTTACATTTATAAGGGTTGCAAAAGCAGTTTACATCCCTCTTTATAACAAGTTGCTCTCTCAAGAACGCTCTATCTTAATATACCGGGTGTGGCCTGTAATACGGGCAAAAAATTAAACTGTAGGCTGTACTCCTCATACTGACCAATATTTGTTCAACAACTTTTAAAAACTTGTGGTTTGATTTTTAATACACTTTAAAGTTTATTCTAAGACGCAATGTGTTGCGAATTTTGTTATGTTTAAGTCGTGACAAGCAAAGTCAATCACAATGATATGGCGTGGCGATGGCGTCCATTGAAGATAATATTTATTTTGTATGAAAAATAGGGACTCTAAATACTTAGGTACTTCATATTTTTTAAAAGCCGTTGAACAAAAGTGTCACCGTTTGAGGAGTACAATTTATGTTTTAATTATTTGCTCGTGTTACAGGCCACACCCGGTAGGTATATAGGTACCTTAATACTATTACCTCTTAATAGGACCAAGAATGTTTTGTTATCAGGATATCTTTTAGAATAAATTTTAACGGTTCATACACTTTATACATGAGCATTTAGTTTCAACATCGCATCATTTAAGTTCCAAACCACGTCATTATACCTTCAAAACAGTGCAAGTCACGCGCGCGACCCCACACTTCCCGTGACGCATAAAACAGCCATAAAAATGACAATACCATCTGAATACTTGCGTCTACAGTTAGCTAACACACTGACACATTTACTGGCGTCTTTAATTGGCAGAACTTTATAGTTTTGCCTGCACTTATTTTGGTTGATAGGTACACAGATTCTAATTTAAGAGTTAGCGCCAAATGAAGTCTCTATACTACAAATAATCGAGCCAAGTGTATTGAAATCGAGGTTAAAATATCGTATTGAGATTTTCATTTAATATTGGTGGAAATACTTAAACCGGACTGGTTAAATAAAGCGGACCCTGGCGCTAGGCCGGGAAAACGCTAGGTTGAAGAAGAAGATTGGTGAAAATAAACAATAATTTACAATATTATTTATTACAAACTATATTATATTGCATTGCAATTACCAAAACTACGTACTCAAAGCCAGAAAATCTGCTTAGCTGTAGAAAAAAATGCATTAAGTCTTCGTATTTTTTGTAACGGGTAGGAATAAGTTAATTCCTAGAATTATTTTTCAGACTCAAGCACTCGCTGCTAAATTTCTCAGAACGCGGCGGTTTCTAGTCCCACACGTAGATGTCGTAGATGCAATTGCGTTGGCGCATGCACGTGCCGGAATCCAATCGAACCTTGCACTCTGAATATAGAAAGTTCATTTGCATGTGGAGTTCCAGTTTCTATAAAAATAGAAACAAAAAAAAACCGGCCAAGTGCGAGTCGGACTCGCGCACGAAGGGTTCCGTACCATAATGCAAAAAAAAACAAAAAAAGCAAAAAAAAAAACGGTCACCTATCCAAGTATATACTGACCACTCCCGACGTTGCTTAACTTTGGTTAAAAATCACGTTTGTTGTATGGGAGCCCCATTTAAATCTTTATTTTATCTGTTTTTAGTATTTGTTGTTATAGCGGCCACAGAAATACATCATCTGTGAAAATTTCCACTGTCTAGCTATCACGGTTCGTGAGATACACCTGGTGACAGACGGACGGACGGACGGACAGCGAAGTCTTAGTAATATTAAGGTCCCGTTTTACCCTTTGGGTACGGAACCCTAACAAGGGTTATTTGTACATAACTCTACATTTTTAACCGTAGGTTTTCTTTGACGTATATACCTATTATAATTATTTTATTTCAATATTTATAATTGTCTACGTGAAACTCGTCTAAAATTCAATAAATCATGTCAAACAATTTTCCAATTAAATGTTATACTAAATCATATGTTAGGGAGAACTTACTATTCAACGGTGAGATTTAAATACTTAAGCTACAAACATCGCAAAAAGGAATTACTTTCGTGAAAGTATTGTTTTAAAGTACCTATACTAGTAGAAATAAAGTAATTTCATCGTAATTTACTGGTTATACTGCTCTTTTTCATGTCATAATTTGCGATGGAAACTTGTAAAACGGTAATAACAGCAATGAAATGCAATAACGCCAATAACACTCCGAGGCGCGATACGTGCTTCGTACTAGGTCCAAGGGATACATTCAGAAACGAAAATTTAATACCATGGCATCATGCAAAAATCTTTGGTCCGGTGAACACGTTGATACAATATTTTTAATAGTAGGTATAAGGTATTCAACAAACGAATGTGGGAGAATAATGGCCTGACTACGTTATGTTTCATTTATTGAGATATATACCTTTTAAGCAGTGGTGGCCGAGTGGATATGACGTCTGACTTTCAATCCGAAGGTCGCGGGTTCAAATTCTGGCTCGTACCAATGAGTTTTTCGGAACTTATGTACGAAATTATATCATATGATATTTACCACTAGCTTTTCGGTGAAGGAAAACATCGTGAGGAAACCTGCATACATCTGCGAAGAAATTCAAAGGTGTATGTGAAGTCCCCAATCCGCATTGGGCTAGCATGGGGACTATAGCCCAAGCCCTCTCGCGCATGAGAGGAGGCCTGTGCTCAGCAGTGGGACGTATATAGGCTGAAATGATGATGATGATGATACCTTTTATTTCCAATAAATTTATCTTTATCTTTTGAAAATATACGCTATCTGAATTTAACATAACAATCTATCGCCCTTCTCTCTGAAGCAGTATTCGATATTTTTGAACAGCTCGTGACATCGCTAAACGTCAGTCGTCATATTGGGACTTACACGTCCACTTTAATTTTAAAAGACTTGATGCGTTTCGAATAATTTAAATATCAAAACTTCATCACTAGTATCAAAATTTTCACAAAAGTTACCACAGTGTCACGTAGCTATTCGTTATATCGCAAGCGCCATTAAAGTTGTAAAATCAAAATTGCCTCCACTTGCAATTTGACTAATGGACTTAGAAACCTATTCGCTTAAACACAATGACATACGTCACACACATAGACAATACATAGTCACATACAAAATACATAGTCTGTGGCCATGAGTAAGCCCATTCATAATAAAAAAAAAATACGAGTACACCTAATTAATATGCGTGTATGAGGAATGTTATGAAAGTGAAGGAAGCGAAAGAGGTATGTCAGGATCGTAGCAAGTGAAAATCCGTGGTCTCTGCCTACCCCTCCTGGATCTAGGCGTGACTATATGTATATATAATGTACATATACCTAATATTTTAAAACATTGCAAAATAAGAAAACACTTCCAATCTCCAATTAGAATTGCAATGTCAATTGTTTTGCAAACATTGCGTTTGCTTAATTAATTAATATAACTTGGAATGTCTATTTTCGAAAACATTTAAATGCTTTTAACTTTACTCGACGTTGAATAAGGAATGGATATTATCAATTCGTTATCTCCGTAAATTCGTAATAAAAAGAAATGAAACTCGTCTAAAGAACATAAACATGTATAATCAATTTAAGATAGATTACCAAAGCAAATTATACAAAATTCAGTAACTTTGACCCCAATAACCTTGAAACGGATTCAACACGGGATCCAATTTTAAAACAAATTTCCCAAAATTATAAGCTATCAGATCAGTTTTTGCGAAGCGGCCATAAATCTTGATCTAAACATCATTTTAGTAGACAGAATGAATGCCTGTAGTGAATATTTTTATAAAGCTCTATATATAATAAAAAGCGTTTTGAATTGGATCCAGTTTTACTTAGTAAACCAGTACTTTATACTTTATAAACTCGTAAATAAATAAATTAAGATAGTAATTAAAAAAAAGTTTATATGATTCTGTAACGACGGTAGTAAATTATATATCTAAGAATAAGAAACTATTTTTATTATGTCGTTCAACTTTCATACTAAAAATATTTATTTAAATTGGCCACAATGACGCATAATTTTTTAATTTAATCGTCAGAACCCGAAGAATATTTATTAAAGTTACCTACATTGTACACGGACATTGCCAAAGATCAAAATGTGTGCTATATGAATTATAAACTGAAAATAGATGTCATATACCGGGTATGGCCTGTAACATGAGGAAATAATTAAAACAACATAGATTGTACTCCTCAAACGGTTACTAACTTTTGTTAAACAACTTTTAAAAAGTATGAAGTATATAGACTCCCTATTTTTCATACAAAATAAATATTATCTTCAATGGACGCCATCGCCACGCCACATCATTGTGATTGAAGTTGCTTGTCACACCTTAAATATAACAAAGTTCGCAATACATTGCGTCTTAGAATAAACTTTAAAGTGTATTAAAAATCAAACCACAAGTTATTTTTAAAAGTTGGTGAACAAATGTTGGTCAGTATGAGGAGTACAGCCTACAGTTTAATTATTTTCTCGTATTACAGGCCACACCCGGTATTATTTACTAGAGAAACTGACCAAGCTCTCCACCTTTACTTAAAACACATCAAAAATACATATTTAATAAACTACTTAATTTAATTTCTATCCTTTATATGCCTATGAATTGAAAATGCTCTCTGAAAATGTTCTCATTTTTAGCAAGAAATTCGACCGAAATACCGTACGTTTCACGACTCTAAATGACGTGGGACAGCCGAAGAGTGCCCGCTATCGCAAACACGATAACCCGGTGGCTATATTCTATTACAAATCAATATCTCAGAAGATATTGATTTCGATTTATTCTGTGTTCGTGACCAGCATCACAAAGATTATCGTATTACAAAAACCGGCTAAGCGCGAAATGGGAAATCGCGGACGTTCTATTTCTGGGGTATTTTGTGCTGCAACAAAAGCACGAAGCAGAAATGTAATACAAATCTTGAATTTAAATTGTAGTATTTTCTATCAAGCCGTAATCTAATAGCTAATATAGCCGTAATCTAACAGATACTAGGTCTGTATATTATTAAGTACAAATGAAGATTAATCGACTCCTTGTGCATTCCACGGCATTTGGACTGGAAAGCGTGCGAAGTAAATTGAATTGAAAATTGTTGAAGTAAATTGTTGTTCAAATGATTGTTTCTAGCTTGTTTCATAATTCTCTTTTAAACAACAACTAACTAACTAATATGGCTAAAAGAGGATCTTGGCCTCCGAAACGAGAGAATGCCAGTGCCACTTTCCCGATCCTGCGCCGTTTCCTGCCAATTATTGGCTTAAAGCTGACGCAGATCCGCTTCCACATTGTCTCCCCAGCGGTATCTGGGCCGACCTACCGGGCGGCCACCAGTCGCGAGTCGGTCGTCTTCGGTGGTTCGATGGGGTCGGTCTTTTAAACAACAGAACCCTAAAAATGAATGGAAGCAAGACACCACGCGGCGGATGGAACGACCGCCTGTGCCTTACCAACCGATTCTTATCTCTGCCAATTTGTTAAACTTTAGTTTTAATAAACTTGTGCCAATGTCAGGGAACGTCGGATTTTATTTAAACGGGCTATTTTTTTGAACTTTTAGCCGTCTGTAAATACTTAGTGTCTTTTAGAGTTTTAGACCATTAAATAGGTATTATTTATTTACTGATTGAGCATTTGTCAATTCTGGTAGGTATCTTCTACCTGTTAATGTGAATTCCGATCAACAAATCATTATAACAATAGGTCCCATAAAATAAGTGCAAAAATACGTTCAACAATTGTATCTGCAACGCGTTCCAGACATTTATGGGCGCTATGTTGTATCATATTGTATTATTGCAGGTAACGGTCAGGCTTTTAAACAGAAACGTTATTTATTTTATAAATTACTCATTATTGTTCTAAATGCCGAGTGGGAATCGACTAGGTATGTAACTGTTAAACCGACAATGCGTAATATTTCGTCTTGACAAGGTTAAGTTTTCTCATCAGTTTTGCACATTAACATATTCTGTGGGAAAACCTCAGGTGTAATCTTTTCTACCAGTTCTAGATCTAAACAGGTTGTATGATTCCTAAGCACAATTTTCTCGATAGAACTTGTTTTCCCGAGTATGGAGTATGGCGGCTCTTATGTGAATGACCATCAATAACATTTAATAAGATAAAGTCGATGCACTTTGAACACCTCCAGTGTTAGAATTACCAGCGTAATTACACCCATTTGGTGTAATAGGTGCTATAAAACAGTAATTATTACAGTGGCAAAACGATAAAATATATTTAGTTATATTTAAATTTTACTTAAACAAGTAAAATTTTAATATAACTATTAAGACTAATACTAATATAACGTAGTTTTGTTTAACACTTGCGTTTTGATAGTTTTAAGGCTAGTTTCCAGAATACTTGTATTGGCAACCGGGATGAGATGAGTCTCTCTGTACGTTTACGGTTAAAGGATGAGTCACGTTAGACCGGGCCGTGTCCGGGCCGGAGCTTCCGGCGCTTACTTTTCTATGACATGACAGGTGATCATGTGATGATTTCCATAGAAAACGATGCGCCAGAAGCTCCGGCCCGGACACGGCCCGGTCTAACGTGAGTCGTTCTTAAACTGACATTTGAATTAAAGTTTCCATTCAAAAATGTTACTTAATTTTGAAATTAAAGTGCTAAATATCAAGTCGTTTCAATGGTAGGAGTCGACTAGTTATAACTTAAATATGTGATATTTTAATGCATAATAATCTACTACGCTGTTAATTTTGAAATAAAAATATATATAGTTTAGAGATAAAATATTTTATGCGAATTTTATAGAGCTACCGGTTTACGCTTGGAAGTTTAACCTAGTAATGTTTGCTTTTAACCAGTCGTTAAAAAACCGTTTATCTTGGAAATTTCTTAACTGTTACGAATGTTTTATACCTACAACTTGTAATAGTAAAACTAATCGCAATGCCTAAAGCGCAATGTATGTATAAATACGTTGTGATTTATTATATACCTAATGGTTAATGGCTATCAAAAGCTTGAGAAGGGCTTTGGCTTAAGTTAAATTACTTACTTAGCCTAAGGTGGGTATGAGGACTCATAAACATATTTTATTCGTTGGAATGAGGAATAAGCAGGTCGATCAAAAGCTTGTAGGTATAACAAACATACAGAACTAACGGCAGGATTCGGGAAATGAGTTAGAGATTCACTAGATATGACATAGTAAAGATGGGGTCCCTTTGTTTCCCATAAAGTTTTAAGCCATAATGTATTGTTCGTCATATTATCGTTAGTCATAAAACTGAAACCGTTAACTTTTCAGGATTTTCCTAAGGTTATTCTATAGATAGGTTAGGTTAGGTTAGGTTTGTTTTATGGCAATCCTGAAAAGTTACGCGTTTCTGAGAAAAACCAATTATGACTAACGAAAATTCGGACAAACAATACATTATGACTTAAAACTATTTGGGAAACAATAGAGACCCAGTAAAGATATGTGACGTTCCACGGCAAAAGGTACCATTGCCCCGGCTGAATATTGGAGTGGCGTTAATAATAGCGTAAGCGCCAGCCACCATAAGGTATCTTTTTCCGTGGAACGTAACATATCTTTACTATTTCATATCTAGTGAATCTCTAAATCATTTCCTGAATCGCGCCGTAAGAAATAGGTATATACCTATCATAAATGTTGTAAATTATGTAAACAATGCGAGTTTACTTAAATTAATAGAACTTCGCTACTCTAACATTGCTGCACTTTTACTTTAGGCTTGAGGCAATACATATATACCCACCCACATTCATCTTAGCGCCTTCACACTTGCGTCCTAAATAAACCTGGAGTGCGCCCAGTCTAATATAAAGAATTGGCGCAGGCACTAGTTCTAAAAAATGTCTCTGAAATCGGCACTAACTTTGTGCTTATTCAATTCTGCAATCGTTATAGTTATTATGCTGATCAAAATATTAAAGTAGTGCTTACAATATATGGTATCTCTGGAAACGCCGGAAGGCGGTCACAGGTGACGGGTGAGGGTCGATCCATCTCCGCCTGCTTGCCCTCCGAGTACGCCACGATAGTCCTCATGGTCGGCGCGGCGCCTCTCCCGCGCCGCCCGCCCCACGCTACTCCACTGTGCCATTCATTCACACACACCATCCAGCTAAAAAAGAATACAGTCACCACCGCCAGCAGAAACTTTGTCACACGCACCACCTTCCTCACGTTAGCCGGCATAGTCAAAGTCTGATCATTGCGATGCTTTCGAAGGTCAAACTGATAACTTCAAAAATCTCAGTCGCGTTGTCAAAGTCATGAACGAAGCTTACGCGATCTAATGTTCGTTAGAAGTTAGATGCGCCGGCGACGGCTGCTCGCGGCGTTAGGGGAGCGGTGGCTGCGCGCATGCGCTCCGAGCGCGGTGCCATGGCGGACTGCGCCGGATCAGCTGATAGCGTATCAACAATGCGTCGCTCGCGGCTAATCGTTCTAAACGCTCGCGGACGTGGAAATCTAGTTTTCTATACCAGTTTTTGCTCGTGATTCTTCTTTTGCGACGACGTGAACGCACTTCTAACTTAAATGCTACTAGCTCTATAAAAAGCTCAGATTGTGGCAATCTCACGCGGAACAAGAAATTTTATAGCTAACTGACTACGGTGTGCCATCTTGCCATTCGTTATATTGTGTACAATGGATAATAGAAAAGAAGAAACTCTGTAAGGCGACTCATCGACTATTAAAACAGTTTAAAATAATAGAACTGGTCCGTGCCTCACAATTTATTGCAATCTACGATCTTTAAGCAAGTCAATAAAATTTGTCTTTGCAATGTCTTAATTAATGCAAAGGCTTCGTGGGCATCTTTCGTGTCCCGTCGCAACGGGGAGTAACTACTATATTTGTATGCATTCTTTGGAATTCATTGAACATGCTGAGTTAAGAAAGAGAAAAAGAATTGGAAACATAGCTTATGAGCAAGCCACCTTTGGAGATTAGGGAAACCAAATGATAGCTAAATAAACTAAGGACTACCTTTAATATGTATTAAGTAAATACAGCCATCAACAACACCTAACCTTACCTATTTTTACTTAAAAGTATACATGCTGTCGATGAATTGACACCAATCTACACCTACTTTAAGAAGCGCGTCTTTCTGCAGACTGCAGACCCAGAACAAACGGAGAAGATAAAGATATTAAACTTACAAACAATATCAAGAACCAAAAACCCACTACTAAATAGGCAAATAGGTTCATCATAGCACTGATACCTTGATATTTCCAACCACTTTTACAAATATATTATTTTCAAATTTTCAATCTCTAATATATTTACAGTATTTAATTACTGCCGTGCTAAAAACATATGCAGTAATCGCAGTTGAAAAGTCATGCAATTGTCTATCTTGTTCTCTTTCAATAAGTTCTTTATTCAAACGATGTTTTTCGTGCAAGTACTGCAGAAACGATAAGCAGGGCAGAATTATTACACCAGTAGGTACCTTCTTACATAATGAATCAATTATCATAAAAATAACCGATGGGCCCATTTATGTATAAATATCTACCCTCGCGCTTTTCGGCGCCTGTGAATTATTAAATATTGGTGTTTTTCCTCGTACTTTCCTTCTGAAAACTAAATTCAATATATTTTCGCGCAGTCACAAGTTCATGATTCATGATTAACATACAATCATGCAAGTATTATTGAATCCTGAATTATGTATACTTATGTAGGTACCTACACATAATGCAAAAATCATACACATTCCTTTTCTAAATTAATTATGTACTCACATTTTTTAAATTGCTTTTGGTATTTTAATTTTCATAGAGTTTAATATAAAATATGAATATATGGTCGGTACTTTTATTTATAAATAGGCTAACATTTTTTTATTGTTGAATTTAAACCAAATTCATCCTACTTTCAATCAGAACATACATATTTATAATATTGTCACCGTGGAACCATCTATCTAGTAGCAACCGTACAACTCTACACTCAATAAACCCAAGAACAAAACAAACTTAGCCCCACCAATAATACAGGTCGCCGCCGATGTTCATCGCTCGTAAATTACCTACGACAATTTAATAAACACATCAAGCTTTAAACGTTTCTTCAATAGCTACAGATTACTTCCAAGAGTATTAATTTGACCGGGTGAATAGAGCTACCGTTCCACGTAATTGTAGGGGGATATATGCAGCCTTTTAAAACTGGAATGTTGGTTTAAGAATGGAACAATTCAATTGAAAGAGAATAGCAATCGTGAGTTGAGAAACTATGTAATCGTTTATATTTAATTGATCAAAGGAAAACCACGGGTTATAATCATATATATACGATTAAAATAATTGTGGAAGCGAAATATAATCTTTATAGATGCTGGAGCACGGTTGTTATTTCTCAGTGTTTATGGTTTTAATAGTGCCTACATACGGTACCCTGAAAACTTGACACGGGCAAACTTATGGCCTTTACAATTATTACTCCATAATTGTATATTATCTATTTCAAGCCTACACTTAGATAAGTAGGGTACTTAAGTTAAGTACGGCTTGAACATAAAGGGAATTTGTTATAGTTATTATTGAGTGGTGAAGCATAAAATTGTTTCCTGTGGGACGGAATCAGATTGGTCTGTTCCCACACTTCCCACTAGAGAGAAGTAATTATCAAAGACTATCAACAAACAACATTGCGTATTGCGTACCTCATCATTGTTGTAGTACGAGTAAAAGGCACTTAGAGAGGTATCAGGGATAAATATTACTATTTAGTAACCTTACTATTTAGTTTTATGGAATTACGAGAACATTGTTGAGATCTGGAAATCGTAACCAACGTGTAGTGTGTTGTCAAACGAAAGTGAAGATTATTAGTTTATTCTTTGTTTTGCAACGATGGGGCACCCATTTTGATAACGTCATTACGCGGATGATTTTTGCTTGCACTGTTGTCTCAACAAAACATTTTTTATGGATATTAATACACTGTATTATATAGTTGTCTCTGGTTCTTGTTCTTGCCACAACGAGCATCAATTGAACAAGTTTCCAAAGATAATTTTGCATTTTGTGGTTTCCGTTGAGATTCAGCGAATGAATATAATTATCCGTGAAAAAAACTATTGCAAGCACGTTTCATGTTTATCCTTATGATCATGTAAATAAGTGCAGAGCCCGTAAAGTCCATCTTTGCTTGTGATAATGTGCATACATATTTAAACACTGTAGTCTGGTGAACCTTAATTTTCACAATGTGTTATTGTCTGTCTGTTTAATGCTGGTGTCAAAGTTATAAATGTTTGCGGAGCTCTACCTAGCCCGAAATTTGATACTATAGTGATGAAATTGACATACATTTTTAAATGCATAATATATATAGGTAAGTCTAACTAGTAAGTCTAGTCTAAGTACCTAAGTTTATCTATTGAGTGTATCCTGTGTATCTAAGATACCTTAGGTTGTGATGTGACCGAGACAGCATGTTGAATGTTGTCAGTCGTAAACTCGTGAGGTCTTACAAGTTACAATGAAAGCTAAACGAGTCATAATTCTCAACTATGTATAACGTTAAAGGTTTAAAGTACATAATGATCTTAAACTTATCTTCCTTTCCTATAGAGCCTTCGATCCGATAACCCTATAAAAGCCCTTTGAAACGTTTTCTATAATAACAACCACGGATCGTGTGAGGTTTCTGCGCAGAATTTATTTTCAATTGTGTTTTTCTTGTGCATTTTATTTTAAAGGCATTTGAACTGAGGTAGAGGTCTAGTGTCGCACGACATGCACTATTGAAATGCAGGCTTTATCGTAATGTGCGCATCTCGTTCGTTAGCCGCACTGGCGCACGCGCGGCTGCCGAGTATTGAACCCACTATCGGCGTTAGAGAGCCAATAGCCCGCTCCTTAAGGATATCTGTTAGTAAAATTGCTTACAGAGCGCAGAAGTCCGTTAAATTACATCATTAAAATTCAATTAGACAGCACTCGCAGAAAATTTACTAAATAATCTCATTCCAATCTCATTGTGGACATCACATGCAATGCATTTCGGTCATTAATATTGGGGCGAGATTAGTCATATCAAGAGGAGATAATTACTAAATTTTAAATAAATTTTTGGTAAAAATGTGCTGTCCGATGTATATTTACGAATGTATAGGCCGTAGCGTAGGCCATAGTGATACTGACTACAGTTTTGTCTGCATTCGCTAGCTTTGTAAGCAATAATAATTGTTCAGCCTGTATCAAGGCATGCATTCAAATTGTTCAAAACTTAAACTGTAATAGTTCCTTTTCACATTCAATATAATATACTAGAGAGTGTGCGAGAGAGAACGATTGAGCACTGTTTAGTTATCTAAATTACATTTGAGCTTATTTATTTTACTTCATAGGTAGTGGAATTTTCTAACTCATTTGACTTTAAAGATACAAGAGATAACGTTATCGCAGTTGACGGCCAGTAGGATTAGAGATAGGAAGACGTGAGTTAGGTACTTCAGGAGATCTGGAATTTATAGTGGATTAGCCTTTTCCCGCGACCGCCTCAACAGGGAAGAAAGCATTTAATTCCTGGCTTCTTAATCTTAATCTAGGACTTTAAATTATCTCACGTCTTCCTATATCTAATTCCAGTAGTCGTCAACTGCGATAATGCTAATTCATGGATCTAATATATAAAAAAATAAATTATCTATCATTTGTATTTATATATTTAACGGTTGAAAAAGTTAAGCAGATAAAATACCATTACACCTTGCTACATACCTACTTACAGCGTTCTAGCTTTCTGGTCTCTTTTGTATATGTCCACCCTAGCCACCATGGTTACACAGAACAAATAATAACAGATATTTTGTTGGTCTAGTAAATTAGCAGTCTCTAAAATCAGATCTAGTAAATTTTTTCGAATAATAAAACCAAACTTGACCGAAATCTCGCGCGTAGTAGAAAAAGACTAGAATTATTTTAATACTCGTATTTTGCTGGCTACCTATTTGACATACCTATAGTTCGTTTTTTTTAGCATTAGAAAGAACTTCGCAGAAGTAAGCTTGTGGTTCCAAATCCGGCACTTTTAGCGGTAATAATTTGAAGTAAATTATATGTATTGACCATGCTACATTAGATAATTCAATAATTATTAACAATTAAAGAGCCTGAAACTGCACGCTTACTTCTGTGGATTCTTCTTTCTAATGCTAAAAAAAAACGAACTATAGGTATATACAATATTCCACTTTTTCAAATTTAAGTTGAGATCTTACTTTAAGGAAAGTGGTCCGCTTCTCAAAACCATGGATGTGAATTTAACACTTGATTAGCTATAAAACATATTTTTAAAAACTCCTAACTTTTATGATAATTAAAATGTTAGTTGTTTAAAACATTAGGACATCTAAAAAAAATTACTTTAAATCTTAACCGAAGTAAGATAGTACAAATATGCATATTAAATTTAAACTTCTTGGCTTACACAGTCTTTATTTACGAGTAAGGCGCATTACAGCGATAAAAACATTTCTCAGGACGGTGTCGGTAACTTATGCTCATGTTGTTCGCGGTTATGGCCCATATTATTGAAAAATCGACAATATATTTGCAGTAAGTACAATACAATAAATTCAGAATTCAGAAATTGTGGGAATAGGAGATTTCGTATTATTGTTTTACAATTAGGCTTATATTCTCTATTTTTGTTTTTTCACTATCTCAGAAGTCCTGTAACATGATAAAAGTTATCTTGTGATTTCAATTTGTACATACTCGTAATCTCCTAGCTAGGCAATATGATAAACTCACGATTACATAATATTCAAAAATTGAACTTCAATAACATTTGAAGAAAAAGGCACAAATAATAATAAAATGTAGATAATAGACATCATGTAGGCACCATCCAGTAACAAATACATAACTAGAGTCGGACCAAGAAAAATCTGCAGCGGATTTGATAGCCCACACAGTGCAAGTGTTATTTTATACCTACGTCATAATTTCATAGAAGTTTGAGCAAAAAAAGTCTGTAGCGGATTTGATAGCCCACGCAGTGCAAGTGTTATTTGATACGTCATAATTTCATACAAGTTTGACGTTTAAAATAACACTTGCACTGCGTGGGCTATCAAATCCGCTGCAGACTTTTCGTGGTCTGACTCTATTTTCTTAAATTATTATTTACTTAAACTAATTATAAGCACTAGTAGGCATAAAGTCGATCGCTTAGCACAGGCAGTCGAGCAGGAACTGCCTGGAGTGTTATAATATGGTTTAATTGGACGGTCGTGTCCAGCAAATTGTTTGCGCGTGCCACGGGATCTATTCCCGTGTCTAAACGAAGAATGTTGCCAATATGCGTGGATGTCTTGTGTACTTACTTCGTTTTAGGTTTGGGATGGTCGTACATAAAGTCAATAGACTTTTAGAGGTGGCGAGGCCTGTTCCGTTTTCACTTTAAACCGAGAAAAAAGTTAATGACACAAAATGATGATAATTAATACATATTTTTACGAGAATAATGAAGAAATAAAAGTACAGATAAACTGAAAGTCAAAATTCATTACGTATAATGCGTTTAAGTTTAAACTAATATGTACAACCACAAGATTTCATACCTATTAAGTGTTATCGAAAAGCGGGATTTTAATTTCTAATAATCATGTACTTACAGGGACACTGTTTACAACTTTATATTTTAACGAACCTTATTACATTCCCGAGTAGAGTTTTTAATCAAAAAGATATACGTCTCGATTCGGAAAATGAATTAGATTTCTACTAGACTTCAACAAGTTACGATATGGATAATTTAAAGATAGATATGTCAAATTTGACGTTTCCGCGATTCTGGAGGTCCTTTTGAACGATTTCGACAAGTTATTTCTTAGATATCCAAGTCACATCTAGTCGATATCTAATGTAGATCTAGTTGATCTCTAAGGTACTTGCACCTAATAAGGCCCAGTTTTAAAGTTTGCTCAATTTCAAAATTTCATACTAAGTGTAAATGAGTTTAAATTTCTCGCCCATGTTTGGTTAGTACCATAGACAAAATTGCAAGTTCATATTAAAAATTATAAAAATAAAAAATTAAGTTAAAAGTGGGCCTTATTAGGCGCAAGTACCTTAAATCGTCTCTAGATCTTGTGATTATCTCGAAATCCGAATAGGCTTGATACATTAATTATACATAAACAGGCTGAATATCTAGTAATCTATTGGACAAGCATATTCGTCTAAGGCGCTAGTTAGCGCGAACTAGTCGTAGTTATTAAAATAACATCGCAGGACATTCACACAGCTGCATTCTCATGGCGTTACATGACTCTTGCATTTTTCTTGAATTCGCAAATGGTTGGATGGAAATCAGACAGTGTATATTAAGTTTAATACACTTACAAAATGTATACGCGCTCTATTTGTTATTTTATTCTGTAGTAATAAACGTATACCTACATCATTTCACATGACGCTACAAAAAACTTAGTCTTTGTGTAAATCCATATATTTTATTTTTGCCCACAATTTCAGAAACGTCCCGTAAATAGTATCGCAGTAACATTATAATGGTGGATGGTGCGTTAAGAGAGAAAATGCCCTGTGGTCAATATAAATTGAATGTACAATGCGGTATTGAGCGGTCGTTATGGTGATATGTGCAGGCGAGTACTTTAGAAGACTTTAAGTATTGCTCCTTGTGGCACTGACGAATCGTTCGTAACATGTTTACTTGAGTATTCAGATTAATAGAAATAACCTATGGCTAAAATTAAGACCTACTTACCGATTAAAAAAACCGGGCAAGTGCGAGTCGGACTCGCGCACGAAGGGTTCCGTACCATAATGCAAAAAAAAAACAAAAAAAAAGCAAAAAAAAAAACGGTCACCCATCCAAGTACTGACCACTCCCGACGTTGCTTAACTTTGGTCAAAAATCACGTTTGTTGTATGGGAGCCCCATTTAAATCTTTATTTTATTCTGTTTTTAGTATTTGTTGTTATAGCGGCAATAGAAATACATCATCTGTGAAAATTTCAACTGTGTAGCTATCATGGTTCGTGAGATACAGCCTGGTGACAGACGGACGGACGGACGGACGGACAGCGAAGTCTTAGTAATAGGGTCCCGTTTTACCCTTTGGGTACGGAACCCTAATAATAGGGTCCCGTTTTACCCTTTGGGTACGGAACCCTAAAAAGAACTAAGCGCTTTGCTTCTACTTTCCTTATGCGCACTGCCAAGGAATGGAATTCCTTGCCGGCGTCTATATTTCCGTGCTCTTATAACCCGGCAACCTTCAAATCAAGAGTGAACAGGCACCTTCTGGGCGAGCTCGCTCCATCGTAGGCCACGTCTACGCCTCGGCTAGTCTGTGGCCATGAGTAAACCCATGCATAATAAAAAAAAAATAAAAAAAGAATAATTACTGCTATTAGGAGTGGAACAAGGACTAATTTATGTTTAAGACTTAGTAGTACAAGTAATACAATGTGATTGCTCTTGATCATGAATCTACTATATGACTTGACTTTATACTGAGTGTGGCGTGTAACATGAGCAAATAATTAAAACATAGACTCTACTCCTCAAACGGTGACACTTTTGTTCAACAACTTTTAAAAATTATGAAGTATTTTGACTCCCTATTTTTCATACAAAATAAATATTATCTTCAATGGACGCCATCGCCTACGCCATATCATTGTGATTGACGTTGCTTGTCACGCCTTAAACATAACAAAATTCGCAATAGATTGCGTCTTAGAATAAACTTTAAAGTGTATTAAAAATCAAACCACAAGTTATTTTTAAAGTCGCTGAACAAATGTTGGTCAGTATGAGGAGTACAGCCTACAGTTTAATTTTTTGCTCATATTACAGGCCACACCCGGTATAAGTAGTACCTAGCTACTGTAAAGAAAAAATAACGCGGACGGAAATAGTTTATTTGGTTACTTCAGTAAATGATGGCAAGTACCTAGTCCAATATATACTGTCTGGTCTGGATAAATAAGTACCTTTCTAATATTTTAATAATGTTACGCAGAACTACAAAGCTGTTATTCAAAGAAAAAGTGCAATAGTAACCTTTTTTGTAAATAATTGTGCCGCTTGTGGATAAATGTACCTGCAGAAAGGGACAAGGCTATCGGTGGAAAGCGGGACGATTTGTTCTTATCCACACAGCGTACGCAATCTCAATAAACCAATTTGAGAGCGCTTACGATGCCTAGCGATAGCGATACGGTGTATCATTCCAAATGCTCAATACCGATCACGAGAGAGTCTGCAGAATTCACATCGGCCGGGGCAGAGCGGCTACCGCGAAAACCGAAATTCGCAAATTGCGGGGATCTTTCTCTTTTACTCCAATGAAGGCATAATTAGAGTGACAGAGAAAAATCCCCGCAATTTGCGAACTTCGATTTTCGCGGTTATAGCCCAGGTGACCGTGTCAGTGTGCCTTATAGATGCCAAATGATAAGAACGATTTGTATAATTAAACAGTTGTAAGATTTCATATTTATTGGAAATTATACAGACTGGTACTCGAATTCTTTGAGGACACAGGTGGCTGTGCTGAGTTGTCGTCTACTCATGTTACCTGCCACCTCGTGTAAAATGTTTTTAGGTAAATTTTAAAATGTATAAAAGGCCACCGATTCGATGTCGGGACACTTAATGAAGCAGAGGGCTTGTGCATCTATTTACGATGCGGCGGCAGTCAACCTTGTGCGGTCCGGTCGGCTGCTGCTGGGTGCTCGCGGATCCGTTCTGGCCCGGATCAATACCGAATCACGAAGAGGAATGAGGTCACATTAAATCAGTTTGCTTAAACACCCGACTCGCATAGCCAATGATAATACAAAGCAGGTGACGCTACTTTATGTGCCTTTGTTTCGGCGATTGTCGGACAACGAGTAGACCGCTAGTAAGTTTCCGCTAATGGACGAGTAACTTACTTACGTCGTACTGAATGAGAACACGGGAACAGTTTATCGGCGTTTTGTGGAATGGAGGTTTATCATGACATTCATGATATCGGATCCTGATACGAGGTTAAAATGTGCGTTATTTATATTACAATAAATATCTGGCTTAAACTATACATGTACTTAAAACTACGCCTACCGCTACCGGTAGGCACAGCTTATAATGTTGTGTTTAGATTTCATTTCGTTGAGATAAAGATTTTAATAAATGAGGCTGTGTAAAAGCCATTCAAACTCACAAAAGTAATTAAGATCCTTAGGGCCTTTCTTTAACTGAAACTGGCTTTGAAACTATATAGTAAGGTTATTTTGAATAGTTTTAGTAGGTATCTAGTTACAATTTAGATAAAAATCATATTGTACCCTTGTTGCCCCCTTTATTTAAATAAATATAAATTACTTATTATAGTTTTACAATCAGATTAGCTCAATTAATTAAATAAACCAGCAAATTGCTGGCGGCAATTATTCATTGAATTTCTCGGGTAACGGGTGCGTACAGCAACCTCGTTGCAGTTTCTGTTCGTATGACCAGCAGAATACAAATATTGGGAATGCAGTGTCAACATGCGTGGGAGCATAACTGTTAGCTCCACAACTAGCGGTGTATTCAAAGAGTGCATATCGAAAAAAAGGAGGACGAATCTTCACTTTATGTTAAACTATGACCTGTTAATAAAACTAAGACAACTAAAGAGCAATGCTTTTGTTCCCTGTTGTGATTGTGACGGATATATGTCTAGTACTTAACCCTTAAATCGGCTCAAAACACGGATCATGACGTCATGAGGATGATGTTGAAAATATGCAAAAAATAGTCGAACGATGTACCTAATAAACAAAATAAAAGTTGGTAAAAAACCTAGGTAATTTATAACTTATAAATAAAAATTATTCGTCGTTTTCCGCCATATTACCATCAGAATGCAAATCTACAGCGAATATTGGGGACGCAGGGTCATTTCCAACCTGCGTGAGAGCCAGTGCATTGTCATTGTCAGCTCCACTCTATTACTTGAGCGTACAGTTACGTCTTTACGTGCTGTTTTACAGTTTTTAGTGAGCCATTTGCCTACAATGTGGCCACGGTGTCAACGAGCACAGCCATTTTATGGTTGGTTGCAGTGAACTATTTTACTGTTCAGTTAATGTGGGAAGTAAATTGCGCTTTAGCCTCTTACGACAGTTACGGTACTGGTACTGACATTCATTGTATTATAATGGGTAATTAAATTGTTTATAGACAGTTTTCATTCATATATTATGTTTTATAAGTAGGCGCCGTCAATAAGTAGGTAATTACATCTATTGACGATGATAATTTAAATGTTTTTTTATTTCATCAACAAAGTTAAATAAGGCAGATTTGGGTAGAGGTGTTCTGGGGCGTAATTCGATCCCAAAAAAATAGTTAGGTATAACGATAACATCGGTATTTTTAAGGGGTCATTCGGCTATAATTATGTCGGGCTATCTTAAAAATATGTCGGATGAAACCTATAGGAAACGTGCATGAAATATGGGAGTAGCATAGGAGCCCCATGATTATTTGCGCAACGCAAAGTGTATATAAAGCTCAAAGAGTATTATGGTGTAATAGGCGTAATAGGTACGAGTAAAAGTGACATTCCATTTCCAACTGCAGCTGCAATACTGTTCATTTTCTATGGAAATTGACAATGACAGCGACGCGTTTCCAGTAAAATGAACAGTATTGCAGCTGCAGTTGGAAATGGAATGTCACTCTAAATGTCAATTTTTAGTTTTCGATTTAGGACACAAGATGGCAGAATCTACAACGCGCAACACGCAAGGGAACTAAAAATTACAGAACCATGCTAATCGGTGTTGCCGAACCGCGAATGCTAAGTACCTGTCCAAACAAATTAACTGTAATTACTATTTAATTCAGCCATAATCTAAGACTTGATCAAATAATAACGCAGGCTTTTTTGCTTAAAAACTTGATTGAAGGTTTTTTATAGTTTGAAGGAAGTGCGCATGAGAAGCTACTTAAAATAATTGTTGAGTGCTTAATGTAATTTGTCCATTATATACGCGATTGGTTTTTTGTATGGCGTAATCTTCATTACCATTACCCCCCATTCACTTCACACTGATATAGTAAACTAAACTGATAAAATACATAAGTACATGCTTTTTAGGGTTCCAGGTAGTTCATAGTGTTCATACCTACTCGTATATCATACAGCTATTCATTTACTAATTTTAGCAGGACTCGGAACCAGGTACTGTCCTCAGTAGTCAACCAGAATCGCACTTATTACATTTATAATTGAATATGCTGGGAGCCGTAGGGGCCTAAATATGCATCCGATTATACCCCAGTAGACGAGAACATATATTTTTCTAAATAAATTTTTCAACATAAATTTTGTGTTTAATATTGTGCAAGACAATATACTTTATACTGATTTAAACTTTTACGATTATTAAACATTATCAAACTGCACAACGGGAGTCAAAACTTAAAACTTAAATACGCGATTAAGTCCCGTTGTGCAGTTTGATAATATACTTTATCACGATATTTTACAACAGACATTATACATAAATACAGAATACAATTATCAAACATGTCTGAGATTAGTTGATAAAACTTAATTTATATTTTTAAGTATGTAAGCAGAAGATTCTGAAAGATAAAGATATATACTAAAGAAAATGTACCTACTATGTACATGTTGCCCCAAAAATACGTAGACTAAAAAAATAAGAATGATTACACGTTTGTTACAAAAAGTCATTAATAATTAAAACTAAAAAACTAATCATTTAGCTAAAAATAAACACAGTGTTGTCTCCAAAATAAAATATTCTCTTTTAGCTTTGATACGCAAACGCAAAATAATCAACAATATGCTGCAAAAAATCTTTGTCAAATGAACTTTTGAGACATCCTGCAAAATAACAACTATACAAAAGAAATATTTATTTAGTATTGGAACCAGCTCCTTCGTTGATCGGTGTATTGTGCGCACACGCACTGACTTACAGTGGCGATAAATTAAAAAAAGGCATCCAACACCTTCCCTTACAAAAATGATTTAGATGACACCAAAAGTCAATTACTTACCCATTGACTCTGTTGCCGACTGTATTAAAAACTTAATTGATTTCGATGGCAATAAGTCTGCCTGCGCGAGAGAAGAGTTTTTCTTGTATTCGCTCGTGTGATGATTTATTTTAATACGTGATATGGGGCGGTTGCTCGATGTTTACGACTGAAGCCAATAGTGCAGTTAATCAACACAGACGCGTAGAAATTGGGATTCAACTTTCATTGATAGATATCTAAGTTTTCCGACTGACGGCGTCAAATATTTAAACAGGAAAATTTAAAAATGAATAAAAAATTGACAGCTAATATTTTTTTATTATACTACTACGCCGGTGGCAAACAACTGACCCTAACACTTCGCACCCTCCTTGAGCTCGTATCTTTTGAATTCCAATTCGTATTTGCGGTGTTTGATTTCCAAAATTCGCATTTTTTTTAACCAGACAGACGGAAGAACGGAAATGCATTTGTAACATGATACAACGGCAACAAACATCCAAATAAAAAATATTTCGTTCAAATATAAACTTCATGCAAGGCTAATTATAGGGCGAGGCCGGGATACACTGAGAGAAAAGTACAACAAAAATACACATAGAATTACAAAAATAAACTTAATCCGGGGACAAGGAGAGTTAACTAATAGGAACAAATTGACTTTTGTAATTTCTATTACTTCTTGCAATTTCTATTATCTGTTTGTTGAAATTATATTTGGGATTACTGAGCTGTTTGTAGAAATAAATAAACTTTACAGAAATAGTGAAACGTCCATAATTATTACTAAAACTTCATTTTTTCCCCCAGTACAGAACTGTTTTTTAATTCCTGGTGATGATTTTTCTCTCAGTGTACCTACCAAAAGTTAGAAATGGTGGACTTGTTATGTTAAGATAACAATAATGGACAGTTACAGTGAAAATTGTGCAGAAAATTAGTACGATGTATATTATATTTGTTTCGTAATTCGTTTTTATTCGTAAACAAGTGCTGCCTACTTGAAAACCTAGTCCAACTCTTTATATGTATAGTAGGTAAATTTTATTAGACAGGTAAGGTATATATTATAAACGTACTGGTGCTCGACGTTGTCCTAGTAATACATGTCATCTTGAAACTTAAGTCATTGTCAATAGAGGTGACAGCAGGGTGTCATTTATTGGGCATTGGCATGTCGAGCACTAGTACGTTTACCTTATTCCTACTCAAAACTCTTTGTTCTGAATAAACTAAGGGACAATAATATATGTATAAAGTACGATAACAATGGCATCTATTGTTCTAAAGAGGAATCGATAATAAGTAAGATTGATTCATATAACCTAGGTTACATTGTTTTTATTTTATATTGCCGTCCTTAATTCACGTGACTTCTAAAGAGTTACCCGGTGGTCGCAGCCCCGTCACGCGCGTCGAAGAGATTCAATTGCTCAGTACAACAGTGCCACATCAGAATATGCACAATATATGCACTTAAGTCATTGTTCTCCTAAAGCTGCGAATCGAAATGATTGGCGCATCCTCGGCCATCACGGCCTGCTTTATTCTCGTATGGAAACTGCCCGCCTATTCAAACGTCTCGCACTGATAAATTGCCCTGGATTTGCATATAAAAGGCAGGAGAAAAAGACCTAGTCTTCCTAACTTTATCTTTATTGAAGCCCTTTATGGGACGTCGAATATGTACATCTAGGCTGATCACGTCAAGCATATGGACCCTTATGCAAGGGTGCACTTACACGCAACAATAGAATTATATGGAGCAAGAATAGCAAGATATGCGGCGCTATTTCTATGCTCACCTATATCCAAATGTTCGCGTTATGGCCCCTCTACACGATGGACCAGCGCCGGCCACTCCAAGGGACGCAGCCATGCGGTAGAATGAGATAGCAATATTACTTGCTCCCTCTAACGCATAAAAGCGTCCCTTGGAGTGGCCGGCGCTGGCCCATCGTGTAGAGGAGCCGTCAGACAATGCACAACGTAAACTTGGTCACTATTACTTCCTTTGTCATAAGTTGTATGTACTCCTAACTTTATCAAAAAGGGCTTTCTTTACCAAACCAATGAAGGATTGACTATGAAAATAAACGACCAGTCACAAATAAAGCCAATATATTAAAACATAATTCCAAACCCTTATAAACAATCCGCATAAAAATTTCAATAGCGCGATGTAGAAATCGCCGCTCCCGGTACAGCGCCATCTCGCGTGATATTCGGTAAACGTGTTTAGTATGAAAGTTACTTCACGGAAGTATGGACGCGAACAAAGTTACAAGGATTTAATGAATCAATTCAAAAATATCTATCCATTACACCCTCAGCAGCAAAATCATCTCTTACTTTTCTATGCCGCCTTTAGGTATATGTGTTGAATAATAGTTATTTGTTTTACAAGGGGGCAAAGTTGTTGTTTAACCGCTCGTGCTAATATTGATACCCGAGTAAGCGAAAGATTCCACAATTGGAATCTTGAGCGTTGCGAGGGTTTTCAAGCACGAGGGTTAAACAAAATTTGCCCCCGAGTGAAACAAAATTTTTCACCACACCAACCCGAGGCAAATATTAAATGTAAAATATCAAACAAAATCAAACCAAATCAAATCCAAATGAATGTTATTAAATTTCATCTATAATCATCATTTAAAAGTCAATTCTACCAGCTAACATAAGAAAATAACTCAAAATTTGCATTTGATTACTTTGCCTCCCATGTGAATAAAATGCAACTTTGCTATCAGTTCTTGAAGTGCAAAGTATGCCTTTCCGAGCTGGTGTGGTGAAAAATATTTATATTTAAGTAATATGAATACGATTCCTACATCATTTATTTTATTGCTCATTGTTTTTATCAGTCTATTTTCGAAAGCGCAAAAAGTATTAAATATACCGTGCGACCTCTATAGGTGTCACTGGCTCTCACAGAAGGCTTTAATATCGGCTTTTATGGGCAAAATAATACTTTGCTAATGCATGACATCGTCCAGTGATCGCGACAACTTGTGGGCGTCCGCGACGGGAAATGGGCCTCCTGTCTCGCTATTCTGTAAGGTGACATCAGCACTGAATCCGTAGGCGTATCTATACTTCTTTTACGTGAGATGCATTCTAAATGGAAACTATAGTTCGTTTTTTTAGCATTAGAAAGAACTTGCAAGAAGGAAAGCGATCTTGACATGTCTTTTAATTGAAAAACGCTTTATAAAAATATAAAACTATTACTTATGAAAGCAAAAGAATATAAATGATGGTATTAGATTCATAATTGTTACATATTTGCCGTAACTTATTTTTAAAATGTGTTTTTCAATTAAGAGACACATCAAGATTGTTTACCTAATTTCTAATGCTAAGAAAAAAACGAAGTATAGGAAAAGTTCGTTTATAAAGCTAACATTAGAGTTTGATGATAGGAAATTTACTCGTCCTAAAAGCTTCTTTAGCACCGCTTTAAACCGGCATTAAACGATATTCCTTTGTGGCTACCACCAATTCGGCACTGACATAAACGCTATCGAGTGCGTAATTTACTTTCTATGCTTCTCCCTCGTACTCGCTTATTAGTGCAAGAGAGAAGTATATTACGTTGACGTTTGAGTATATTATGTTAGTTTTGACACTGTCCGTGACTTGTGGTAGGTACTGAACCAAGGTTGACTATTTGCCAAACTCAATGAAACTTCATTAAATTACATTCCAATATAATAATATTATATGCGTCAAATCATGGGATTAGTTGTCAAGCGGACCCCAGGCTCTCATCAGCCGTGGCGAAATGCCGGGATAACGCGAGGAAGAAGGATAATAATATTATATACGGGTTACAATTCAATAACGTACTAAATCTGAATATCTGTCGTCATTTATCACTCTAGTCGTTAATTATAGAGATAATCTAGAGATATGCTTCTAAAACAGCAGTAAATTTTAATTGCTTAATATGCAACAGTAGGCAAGTCAATTAATATAATATACATGCATACATGTATATGGTTTTGTGTCTATTTTATATGTCTCCCTACTGCCATGGCATTTAGGCTTCTATGTATAGAACAACTATCTACCCTTCATGGCCCTTTATGCTCCACGAGATACTAATAGCCGTGCTTAAGTAAGGTTTTATTTTGCACACTATTATGGGAGACATCATACATATTTATCAATTATTGCACTTTATTATCGGTCTGGCCTAGCGGGTAGTGACCCTGCCTGCGAAGCCGATGGTCCTGGGTTCGAATCCCAGTAAGGGCATTTATTTGTATGATGATACAGATATTTGTTCCTGAGTCATGGGTGTTTTCTATGTATTTAAGTATTGGTATATTATATATATATCGTTGTCTGAGTACCCACAACACAAGCCTTCTTGAGCTTACTGTGGGACTTAGTCAATCTGTGTAAGAATGTCCTATAATATTTATTTATTTATTTATTTATTTATTTATTATGCTCAACGCATAGAAACCAAGAATATAGGCAACCCAGTGAGTTAGCGCGCTCACAGGGCTGCTCGTAGATCATTATTAGTCCGGTTTGCTGGGACTATTGAACTTCCTATGCTCGAAAGGGAAACCTCTTATTCAGTCCCGCTCTTGCGTAACTCGGTGCCCGATAGTCCAGCTTTTTGTCTCTATACCGGCGTAAACTAGTTTCTAGTTACCCTAACTAGGATTTTTTCGAAGCTCATCGGCTTTATTGCTTTGCAATAAGAGCTAGGAGATAATTAGACTAGATCTAGCGAACTTTGCGTGTGCTGGGCAATTATGCGCACTTCAGGCACGCCCCTAAGTAAAGGGGATACAAAATCCAATTAACGCTCACGTCAAACATGTGTTAGCGGCTTTATGTTTAAATCATTTGCATCAAAACAGTAATAAGAGAATGACGACTCTAAGTACGTGATCGGTGATCTGTAAAGACACAGTTTTTTCCTGCATTAAAGGGTTCTGATATTTTTTTACAAAATATCTAATTGGAGTCTAGTTGTAAGTATGTAAGTAAATTTTCTGATTTTGTCTTTTAATAGGATCAACAATGTAGGTAACGGAACTACCTGCATGGAACCCATGTACGAGTAAATAATTACACGTCGTATTTCGTACTGATATCCTAAAAACGTTCTTAATTTACAATGATAATTGATAAGACAAGTATAACACGTTATTTGTACTTAGAAAGGCTATGTGATTATTTTATTAAGAATAAATAACATAATATTTAAAACTATTAATAAACTAAACGTCTAATTCGGGTTTTGAAAATAAATCCCTACTAATATTTTAAATAATGTGAAAGACACTATTTGTCTGTACCTATGTTACCTCTACAGATTTAAACAGCCCAACTGATTTAGACGAAATAGGACATGGCCATGTTTTTAGTCCCATGGAATAGTAAAGGTAAAAAACGATAATTTTTATAACGGAAATCATCATTACATACATACGCAGACGAAATCGGAGGCTAATAGTGTTTCCAACAATTGAAATCGTTTGGTGGAAATATTTTATACTGTAATGGCTCCTCCACACGATGGACCAGCGCCGGCCACTCCAAGTGACGCATTTATGCGTTAGAGGGAGCAAGTAATATTGCTATCTCATTCTACCGTATGGCTGCGTCCCTTGGAGTGGCCGGCACTGGCCCATCGTGTAGAGGAGCCATAACACTAAACTTGCTCCAATAATTTATTACGATTACTTGAAATATTCGCCACGCAAAACTCCTTATACCTCGAAATGGACTCAAACGTCGTGACACGACATGCAGTTTACTGATATTACTTGTGTTTTGTAGATACTGTTTATAAATAGTTTCAAAATACGTGTACAGACTTTAAACAACAAAATTTAATAAATATCATGCATGTGTAAGATTATTAAAATCAATTCCGGAATTTTTTAAATGCAAATTCTCAATCGCTTTGATCGCGATACCGCTCGTGAATAAGCAAATAGATAACCATAGGCCCCGAATAGCAATAACTCTTTCTATTGTGTGGTACTGAATGCTAGGTATTAGCTGAGATTGAATCGGTGGTTTTAATAGTTTTGCTCGGGGCCTTTCTATATGTTCGCACGTGTTGTAATTGCATCGCTTTTATTGCGAATGTACGGGGAAGCTGTTACTCGAAGGTAGGTACTCGAAATCAATTACTAGGTAAAACACTAGAAGAGATAATTACTATCACTGAGTATTAATCGCTTCATCAAATGATGCTTTGCGAGAGCAATACTATATATACTTACCTAAGTAATAGGTGTGCCTATAAAATTTGAATAGTTCCCTCGATTTCCCCACGATCCTAAATATATTAAATGGTAATCTAGGGAACATCAAAACAAAAACGATTTTCTAAATCGGCCTTCGAGAAATCTGGGGAAATAGAGTTAGACCAAGAAAAGACAAGACTTGCACTGCGTGAGCTATTAAAATCGCTGCAGACTTTTCTTGGTCTAAACTCTAGTTACATTAACACAGCTAAAATATGTAATAAATAAATAAAAAATAAAATAAACCTCCCAACGAAACGAGAAAAAATGTCAAGCCCATGAATATCGGTATCATAGATTTAATTTTTACTCGTTTTGCCTGCAATCGGTGGGCAAGAGAATCGCGAAACGCTTTAGGCGATGCGCGGGCGCGGGCCCATCATTGAAATGCGTTGCCATTGTGAGTGGCCTGAATAAATATTTTAGTTAGCGTACGTGCCACCCAGGACGGAGATTGATCCCTGTACATCTATACAGGGTGATCAATCTAAATGGGTCAGTATGGAGAAGTCAGAAACTATAAGAGATAGCGAAATCTGTTCTTAGGAACCATGGCTTCGATTTTAGATTTAATAATAATGGCATTCAATTTTTTTTTTTATCTATCATACATAACCGGGATTCGAACATGGTCAATATTCTTGTTGTTTGTTTGTATGGCAACTTTTAAACGATGCGTGATAGCTGGGGGGTGCTCGACCAAATATCATAGAGGGCCCCGAGACAAAACAAACTACATTAAAAAAATTTCAAAATGGCCGACTTTTTTTTAATTTTTTCAAGTTGGTCCGAGCGCGCTGAGATTTGACATGTGGCGAGCCTAGGGGCCCAAGATTACCATGTAAAAATTTTTTTTTGAAAAAATCCAAAATGGTGGCGGACACGGGCAAAGTCAAATATCCAAGTAGGTTAAGCGAGCCCGAAGGGCGAGCTTCTGGCCGGGAAGCCGAAGGCCGACCCCGGCGGAGAGCCGAAGGCCGACCCCGACTCCCAATAGGAAAAGTGTTGCGTCGTGTTTAAGCTCCAACTGCCCCCTCTCATGTGACGCTTCAGGCCTTCAGCCCTACGCGGAGCTCGGCCTTTGGCCTTCGCAAGCCTCGACGCTTCGCCGTCGGGAATTCGGCCCGCCGGCTTCGCGCATCAAGACAGTTGATTTGGTAAAACGCTTGGAAGCACCGCATTCATGCAGCTCGGCCTTCGGCCTCGCGTTTTGGGAGTCGGGGTGGAGGCTCCGGGCCTTCGGCCTTCCGCCGGGATCAGCTTTCGGTCTCCCGGCCTGAAGCTCGCCCTTCAGGCTCGCTTAACCTACTTGGAAATTTGACTTTGGCCGTGTTCGCCGCCATTTTGGATTTTTTCAAAAAAAATTTTGACATGGTAATTTTGGGCTCCTAGGCTCGTCGCATGCCAAATCTCAGCGCGCTCGGACCAACTTGAAAAAATTAAAAAAAGTCGGCCATTTTGAATTTTTTTTAATGTAGTTTGTTTTGTCTCGGGGCACACAGGCGAAAAATCAATAAAAGTCGGACAAAACCAAAAAACTTCTAAGTAGCCCCAACAGGCAAAAACCAATCTTAGCGGGTAGTCCAATAAACAGTGCACGCTACTCGCATAATCATTTTCATGTTAGAGTCATCTACGCGACACGTTCTCATTCCAAAGTTCGACTTGTTCAAAGGCGAATATTTTAGTGCTCTGCGAGTGTTACTTATGTGCTTACTTATTTATCGTTTGCTTCCAGAAAGTTGTGATTTAATGATGGATACCCTTCCAGGAGGTAATAACCTAATTACTAATAGTTACTTTTGATAGCTATGCTTGCTTGTTTATTATAAAAAAAAAAAAGTGTAATGTCTTGTATTTTTTGCACATTGTTCAACTTCACCAAGGAGAAAAGTACAACTTCCTGATAGATCCGGTTTTGATATTATCAATTTTAGAAACTACAGAACTTGGATTTTAACATACAACCATTATTTTATGCGACCTTACGCGACATTTTAACAAAATTTTCATTTTAATCGATGACTAGTTTAATCAAAAATGTGACTAAGCGACATTTTTTTTTAGGCAAATGGCTATGGAAGACACTTTCAAGAGACTTTTAGTGTCTTCCGATCCTTATTTAACAGGACTAAGAAAATTGGGTGGTAAAAAGTCGCTTCCCAAGAAGCTTCGCTTTTAGAAGAAGATATTATGATCAAAATTTAATAAAATGTCATAATATAATTGTAATTTTGTTTTTATTAGTTGGCAAACCTGCATTAATACGATTTCTATAATAATCCTGAATGTTTAGGTTTTGTCCGACTTTTATTGATTTTTCGCCTGTGTGCGGGGCCCTCTATGATATTTGGTCGAGCACCCCCCAGCTATCACGCATCGTTTAAAAGTTGCCATACAAACAAACAACAAGAATATTGACCATGTTCGAATCCCGGTTATGTATGATAGATTTAAAAAAAAAAATTAATGCCATTATTATTAAATCTAAAATCGAAGCCATGGTTCCTAAGAACAGATTTCGCTATCTCTTATAGTTTCTGACTTCTCCATACTGACCCATTTAGATTGATCACCCTGTATATATAAATACAAGTGTCCTGACTGACTGACTGACTGACTGACTGACTGACTGACTGATTCATCAACGCAGAGCCGAAACTACAAAAGCCAGAAAGTTGAAATTTGCACACCAGGTTGCATTTATAAAGTGTACAAGAGATAAGAAGCGATTTTGAGAAATTCAACCCCTAAGGGGGTTAAAAAGGGGGTGAAAGTATGTATGGGGTTAAAGTTTTCTTTTAAGCTAGGAATTTGAAACTTCGTAAAAAGATATATTATTAAAATACAACAAAACTAATTTCAGCGTTTTTGAAAATTCATCCCCTAAGGTGGTGAAAAAGGGGTTGAAAGTTTGTATGGATATCAAGAAAATTTTCAAGTGGTGGCCTTGAATCTTTGTATTTAGGGATATTATTAGCAGACAGGAAAAGTTATTTCAGCGTTTTGTAAAATTCATCCCCTAACAGGGTTAAAAAGGGGTTGAAAATTCTAATCCATTACAAATATATAAATGCAAGTGTCCTGACTGACTGACTGATTCATCAACGCAGAGCCGAAACTACAAAAGCCAGAAAGTTGAAATTTGCACACCAGATTGCATTTATAAAGTGTACAAGAGATAAGAAGCGATTTAGAGAAATTCAACCCCTAAGGGGGTTAAAAAGGGGATGAAAGTTTGTATGGGGTTAAAGTTTTCTTTTAAGCTAGGAATTTGAAACTTTGTAAAAAGATATATTATTAAAATACAAGAAAACTAATTTCAGCGTTTTTGAAAATTCATCCCCTAAGGTGGTGAAAAAGGGGTTGAAAGTTTGTATGGATATCAAGAAAATTTTCAAGTGGTGGCCTTGAATCTTTGTATTTAGGGATATTATTAGAAGACAGGAAAAGTTATTTCAGCGTTTTGTAAAATTCATCCCCTAACAGGGTTAAAAAGGGGTTGAAAATTCTAATCCATTACAAATGCTTTGAAACTTCGTAGAAAGGCATAATAGCCGATTACAAAAAAAGTGATTGCAACGTTTTTGGAAATTCAACCCCTAAGGGGGTTAAAAAGGGGATGAAAGTTCGTCTTCGGGTGCAAATTTTATTTTAAGTTAGGAACTTGAAACTTTGTAAAAAAGTATCAAATTCAAATATAAGAAAACTAATTTCAGCGTTTTAGAAAATTCATCCCCCAAGGTGGTGAAAAAGGGGTTGAAAGTTTGTATGGATATCAAAAAATTTTTGGAGCGCGGGACTTGAATCTTTGTATTTGGGGATATTATTAGAAGATAATAAAAGTAATTTCAGCGTTTTGTAAAATTCAAACCCTAACAGGGTTAAAAAGGGGATGAAAGTTTGTATGGGGTTAAACTTTTCTTTTGAGCTGCGAATTTGAAACTTCGTTAAAAGATATATTATTAAAATACATGAAAACCAATTTCAGCGTTTTTGAAAATTCAACCCCTAAGGTGGTGAAAAAGGGGTTGAAAGTTTGTATGGATATCAAACATTTTTTCGAGTGTGGGACTTGAATCTTTGTATTTAGGGAAATTATTAGAAGACAGGAAAAGTCATTTCATCGTTTTGTAAAATTCATCCCTTAACAGGGTTAAAAAGGGGTTGAAAGTTTGAATCCATTACAAATGGTATTGAAACTTCTTAGAAAGGCATAATAGCCGATTACAAAAAAAAGTGATTGCAACGTTTTTGGAATTTCAACCCCTAAGGGGGTCAAAAAGGGGATGGAAGTTCGTCTGCGGGTGAAAATTTTATTTTAAGCAAGGAACTTGAAACTTTGTAAAAACGTTTTAAATTAAAATACAAGAAAACTCATTTCAGCGTTTTTGAAAATTAATCGTCTAAGGTGGTGAAAAAGGGGTTGAAAGTTTGTATGGATATCAAACATTTTTTCGAGCGCGGGACTTAAATCTTTGTATTTGGGGATACTATTAGAAGACAATAAAACTGATTTCAGCGATTTGTAAAATTCATCCCCTAACAGGGTTAAAATGGGGTTCAAATTTTGAATCCATTACAAATGCTTTGAAACTTCTTAGAAAGACATAATAGCCGATTACAAAAAAAGTTATTACAACGTCCTTGGAGATTCAACCCCTAAGGGGGTTAAAAAGAGGATGAAAGTTCGTCTTCAGGTGCAAATTTTTTTTGAAGCTAGGAACTTGAAACTTTGTAAAAAGGTATTATATTAAAATACAAGAAAACTAATTTCAGCGTTTTTGAAAATTCATCCCTATGGTGGTGAAAACGGGGTTGAAAGTTTGTATGGATATCATGCATTTTTTCGAGCACGGGATTTGAATCTTTGTATTTGGGTATATCATTAGAAGACAATAAAAGTGATTTCAGGGATTTGTAAAATTCATCCCCTAACAGGGTTAAAATGGGGTTCAAAGTTTGAATCCATTACAAATGCTTTGAAACTTCTTAGAAAGACATAATAGCCGATTACAAAAAAAAGTTATTGCAACGTTTTTGGAAATTCAATCCCTAAGGGGGCTAAAAAGGGGATGAAAATTCGTCTTGGGGTGTAAATTTAATTTTAAGCTAGGAACTATAACTTTTTGAAAAAAAAGGTAACAAATTAAAAAACATGAAAACTAATTCAAGCATTTTTGAAAATCATCTCCCAAGGTGGTGAGAAAGGGGTTGAAAGTTTGTATGGAGATCAGATATTTTGTGAGTGCGGAATGCGGAACTTGAATCTTTGTATAAGGGCATAGGTGCCTATTATGAGAATACAAGAAAAGTAATTTCAGCAACCAACATCAAAATCCACTTGACTTAAAACTTCATACAACTTGCTAAAAAAGAAAAGTACTTAATTTCAACATTGCTTGGATATGAAAATTATAGGTACTAAAGATGTAAAATGTTGAAGATAAGATTCCACGCGGACGAAGTCGCGGGCAACAGCTTGTCGGACGATAAGCCTTTCGGCAAAATTTTCTTATTTTTTGGATAACTCGAAATAAAAAAAAACACTGCGGTCATGGTTGTAACGATAATTTTTCAATATTTTACTTACCTTACCTCACCTCAATCAATATTTTAGTAATTTGCCAATTAGTCAGATGATAAGGATGGCTTTACCAATGTTTGTTTTTATTTATAAGTTTTTTAAATTATGTAATTAATAGGTATATTATTACCATGTTCGTAAAACTAACTCTTAATTTGCACCATAAAGTATAGCCCACGTTAGATCTAGCTGTACAGTACGTGTGTTGTACTAGGTATTAATGTATTGTAGGTATTGTCTTCGTCCCGGCCGGCATGTCTAAGAGCCCTTTCCTTTCCAAATAGCCGGCCCCTGTGATGTCAATCAACCGTTTTTACTGCCATCGCCGAAGCGTATAATTGTTCTTCATAAATCCTCGTTGAAGGGACATGATGGATGCAAAACTCGACTTGGACAGGGGTTAGTAGTAATGAGGAGATATTTATATTACGGCCAATTGGCCGACAGTCACCTGTCAGTCAAATGAGTATTAGGTTTAGTTAAGTGGATTATGTTTTGTTTTTATATATTAGCGTATTAGATAGATCATATTAATGTGTTTCTACTTTCTTTAGCATTAGAAAAAACCTACGCGATTTTGACGTGTCTTTTAATTGGAATACGCTTTTTAATAATCAGTAACTATTGCTTATGAGAGCAAAATAATGTAAATAATCGTATATGATTCGAAGACACGTCAAGATTATTTAACTTTTTTCTAATGCTAAAAAAACGAACTATAGTAGCAAAGAACACAAGCGATATTTTTAGTGCTAATAGGTTAGATACGTAAGTATTTGTTTGCGTTACAACAAAAACATACAATAAAATAACAAATGTAATCACTGTAATCAGGCAAAAAAATATTGAGTTATGATGGAAGCTGTAATTGCAATAATTTCCTTGCTATAAAAATACTTGTTCTATGAATGGGGTAACATGGCTTCTCTTCCCTCACTCCTCCTTAATACCACGCATTTAGGTACATGCTAGTTCTAGTTAGTTTAGTATTTTTAGTTATTAATTTTTTTTTTGTTTGTCATTATTATTTAGTTTTATATTTAAGTTTAGTTTTTAATTAGTTTTATGTTTACGGGCAATAAAAGTTCTAGGTACGTTTATTGTGAAGATGTATATAGTCCCATACATTCCCTGGAATCCATCTTAATATATAATCCCTCTGGTGGTTTTTCTATTTTGTTTTACGACTGAATTAACAACGGTTTTTTATCTTTATTTGTTTTAAGTGTTTGTATTAAATCAAATCAAAAAATATTTATTGTATGGTTATGGGTGAGGTTTACAAAGGTGGTACAAAATATTTATGTTCTCCATATCCTCCCTTACAAAAGCTTACAATATTAGTAAGTTGTCTTAGAACTAAATACTATTTTTAAACTCCAATAACACTTTTAACAATAAACTATGCTAGATAGACTCAATAATAATGAATAACGTGAACTAGCTCTGTAAAAAGTCATTTATGCTATAAAAGCACTGTTTGATTAGCCAGTCAAACAGGCTTTTTTTGAAAGGTAATGATGCCAATTTTTTAAGGTCTGTGGGAAGTTTGTTAAATATTTTTATACTCATACATATAACGCTTTTTGAAAAGAGTGCCGATTTAGACGGTCATAAACATGTAAGAATACCTGCACAATTTCTTCTTCACATTTCGACATAAAACAGTGTAGGTATAAGTTTATGGCCTTAATTCTAAAGATCGTAACATTAAGGTCTTTCATACAGTCAACTATCCAGCCGAACAGGGGTCAAAGCGTTATAGAGGGCTACCGCCTCAAGGCCTTGGGCATAATAGAGTTGTCTACCTAAGCAAGCTTGGTGTCAGAAGAGTTTCAGCATTCAAACAAAAAAAAAGAATACTTTTACTTATATTTTTTTAGCATTTACTATTTCTAATAATAAAAAAGCCGCAACACACACATCACTTAACATTGTAATGGGTTAATTTGGTCCAGTTTGCGTTAAACCTTTTTGCACAATAAGACGTGCGAGTTATGGCCATCCACAATACATATCTAATGAAGGTGAGGGCGGACATGTTTAGGGTTTAGCACCGACGGGACCAGAGTGCAGTGTAATAACTTAAGTAGTCTGATTTCGAACAAATCGCTCATTGAGAAATATAGTGTCACTATACAAAATGATTTGTGCCTGAAAATTCAAATTTTCAAAAATGGAACAACGTCACTATTCGAATGGTTCTTAATGTTGTATAGTGACACTATGTTTCTCAAGGAGCGAAATGTGGATGCGCGGTTCGCGCGCTAAAAATGCTCGCGCGTGTCGTGGCGTCACGTCAAGCGACTGACTGCCGTATTCGAACTTCAAGATATTCACAAGAGACGACACGTACCAGATCCATTCTAGATACGTTATAGTTTAGATATCAACTAGTTCTCTTTTGCAGCGCAATTCGGGCAACCAATGTCACTTTTACGTTAGATAGAATAAGATATCTATTAGATGTGAATTGGATATCTAAGCAAAGATGTGACTTATTTGAAATACTTGTATTTAAAATGCAAAAACAAAATACCTATTTTGTATTTAAATACCTTTTGAAGAAAACTATTTTGTATTTTATTTGAAATAGTTTTTGGGACCTATTTTCTATTTTCAAAATACAAAATACTTTATAGTAGGTAGGTAATGTAGGTAGGAGTTACAATCTCTTCTGATGTTACAATCCTGGCAACTCTCTCATTCTTTTAACATGGAACTGTTGAATCTGTTTAGTAACGTCGCACATGACCACAAACGTAGCAAGTGGTTAAAAAGGGGAATCTTGAGTGTTGCGAGGGTTTCAAGGCACGAGAGGAGAACAAACTTTTCTGCCCTGGTGAAACACAACGAGATTTCATCACACTAACGAGAGGCATTATACTAGCTGTAAAACATTCTAAATGAATGCTTTAAAAGTTGGCCGTTAAAAACCATCATCCTACATCCTACCGGTTAATATGAGCAAACAACTAGAAATTTGCACTTTAGATAGAGGATTGATTATAAAGAATAAAGAGAGTCTTTTCAACTCGGAAATTCCGAGTAATACTTTTTATTTCAGACTATACTTCGTTTTTTTTTTAGCATTAGAAATTAGGTAAACAATTTTGATGTGTCTCTTAATTGAAAAACACATTTTAAAAATAAGTTACAAATATATAACAATTATTAATCTAATACGATCATTTATAATCATTTATTCTGCTTTCATAAGTAATATTTTTATATTTTTATAAAGCGTTTTTCAATTAAAAGACATGTCAAGATCGCTTACCTTCTTGCAAGTTCTCTCTAATGCTAAAAAAAACGAACTATAGGTATTCACTACTCAGAGTACCTTTTATCGCAAAGTATTTGTATTTTTAAAAAGTATTTTGAAAATACCTATTTCGTATTTTGTATTTAAATACAAATTTAAAAACTATTTTGTATTTTGCATTTGAAATAGTATTATCAAGGAAGTATTTGTATTTTGTATTTAAATACTTTTTATAAAGTATTTTTCACATCTCTGTATCTAACAAGGAAGGGTACCCAACTGTCCGACTCCGATTTGATTTATTTTGACATAATAAAATATATATATATAATAAATATATTTTTATATAAAAAATGAGTTTGTGGTGAAATGACAAAACACGTTCCCATTCTTTATTCATGTTCTCCAACATATAAGGAAACCAGTAATTAATTATCAATTTTTTTGAAAAAAGTTTTTCATTGAAATTAGAGGGTTTGGTCAATTTTCAGTACTTTGAAGGCCATTTTTTCCTAACAGGTTGAGTTTGGGCAGCTAAAAAAAAATAAGTGTCCGTTATTTTAGACTACTCTATAACATATATCAAAATAAATCAAATCGGATTCGGACAGTTGGGTACCCTTCCTTGTAAGTCATATCCTGTGAAAATCGTTCAAGAGCATCTCCAGAATCGCGCAAATGTCAAATTTGACAGGTTAGATTTAAACATATCCTTATCGTATCTTGGTGTTGTCTAAAAGATGTCTAATAGATGTCTATTTCATAATCCGAATCGGGCCCTGACACGCCGCCCGCCGCGTGAGCGAGTGACCACATGTGTGCGGCGGACGACTGTCACGTATCATAAAAACATTAGATTGCACTAAATTCATAAGGAGCTCATCTTTTCTTTGGCTATCATCTCAATTATTTACAATAGACGCCGGACGGTGAAATTCGTCTGCCTCAAGTTTCAATACCAATGGGAATTTCTAAATATTCGGGGATAAATTACTGTCACTGTGCTTGTACTGTGACGAGATGACGCTCTCTTCTATCCTATGGCGTGACTGGAGACCATCCTATTTTATTTCATAAGGAATAAGTGAATAAGGAAATTATCCGAGTACGATACAGAGACGATATTCGTTTATTAAACGTGTCGTTTTTCCGGAACATATTTTAGCCTGTATTTGTGGATTTTATGAAAATCGAAAAGAAAGTTATTCGTGACCTTTTTCCTTGTAAACAAAATCGTAAGACCATGACTTCGTGTAAAAAGTAACATAGAAACCCGTAGATTTCTTAAAAGCGAATTGAATAACAAAATAGTGATAAAAAAGTTTTTCTGCGCGAAGAACTATCGTATTTCTTTGGTGCATTTAACATTTACCGAAGACCTATATTTGTCTAGGGCAAAAAACTGACTGAGATGAGTGTTTGCACATAATTGCAGCAAACTGACACCATTCTAGCGTCGTTGTTGCCGTTGCTTGTCTTTTTAACTTTCGCACGTTCTATTTTCTCGGTCATTAGAAAAAACTGACACTAAGTGGTTCAAAAGTGGCACGTTGAAGATTGCAACGGTCACGTAGGTAAACATGCTATTTATTTTTACTCGACTGTGTGTTGTGAGGTCTAGTCTAAATAGTTCATGTTCTTGATCGATGCGGTTCATATCCCGCGTTTACAAACAAATCGGGCACCTTGATCTATGATTAATTTAATTTAATTTATAATCCTATCAGAACAAATTGTATTGAAATATTAATATACATATGTGTAAAATAGGGGTCGTAGAGGAACCATTTTTATCATGTGCAATTTCTTAGCTGAGGTGACAACTCTTGGTTAGCGAGTAAACCCGAGCGCGAGGGTTTGGGTTTAGGTAAATAAATTGCTGTAAGCGCTTTATGCGCTTAACTTCAGAATTCCTTGTAAGTAATGTCCTGCGAGATTTAAATTCAGTTTAACGCAAAGGTTAAGCCCTTTAAAGCATAAGTTCCTAAGGAAATATGAGTATCAATGGATAATGACGATATATCATACGAATAAGCATGCATGAGTTGCATGACTTAGGGCTCCAGTCGGTGTAACTCCGGCTTACCTTTGATCTGTGTTGGACGCGGATTGAGTACGAGAATATAACACATTTTGCTGTAATTTTGCTGTAAATGCTCTTGGCCGGTTTTATGTTTATTTGAAAATTTTATTTTACCACGATTGGCCTGGTAACACACGATTGGCCACTAATCTCATGCAGCTAACAATTATTAAGTATTTGGGTGCCAATTGTCATTAAATGAAGACTATAGTGATTGCGATTTTCGCGTAGAAACACACATTGCGACATATCGCTCAAAATAAGTTCAAGTGGTTTATTTATGCAATTCAAATCATTTACATTACATAATGTACATATGGTGCTAATTTACCCCCCTAGAGCTTACTGCTCTATACGTGCGATGTCGAACATTTAAAGGACCATATGTACTGTATAAACGTGGTACAATACAAGTGCGAAAAGGTAATTCGAAACGAGTCGCGATAAATTAAAACACGACCGACGATCCTACTTTTTTGTTGCCAGTCTTTTCGCACTTGTATCGTATGTGTATCGGTGTATTATATGTATCTCAGTTTTAAAACTCTTCGGTCCTTCGAGCCCGGTCATTTATTAGGCGTGCGTTGGGATATGGATCCAACACGTAGAGGCCGTTTGCAGAAATTTGATGTCATGTATTGTATTGTCAATTGTATTCAAGCATCGGTACGGTGAAGCCTACGAGGCAGGGCAGGGGTCACACGGTGTCTGGATTTAACATGGCATTACGTCGGCGGTGGACAATTGCCTGTGGTTTTGCGGGGGCAGAGCTCCGTCGTGGTCCGCGACTAAACCGGCCATTGCATTAATCTCCGATGACAGCTCAATTACCTCAACTCAGCCCTTGTGCCGAGATGAGGTGTAATTACGATCTCTTACCGAGCATGAGCGAGTCCAAGTCTCAAGTACACCACTATTACGCATAATATCACAACGATCGCGCGTTCGGACCAATTTCAGAATTTCAGCCATCATTATTAGTCTTACTGGTTATGAAGGTTTTTGGCCTTTGGAGGTGAAGCGAGGTCTATTATAAACAGAAAAAATAATCGACTAGTTTTACGGATCCTCCGATTTCTTTAAATTTGGTGTCAATTGTAAGAAAATGACTTGCTTCATCGTAAAAAATAATAAAACAAAATATGTCAATACAAAAATAATATAAAAGAAAACTGAAAACCTATGTTTTCCTTTTAGATTTTAAGTACTTGCACCATCCCACTAACCCGGCGTTAACTGGCTAAACCTCCCAGTGTCAAATTGTACTGGTAACCATGGTAACTCCAGGTTTAACCGGTTAACCCCGAGTTACTGAATGGTGTAAGTGGCCCTAAGTATTTTCAATTGTTACAGATTCCAAGGTCACATTGGTTCGTTGAGAGCTCGATTCGCCCACACAACCAATGGGAATACATGACCTGAACAAAACCTACGTATAACCCTCCCAACTATGCATTAAGTTTACGCATACCCTTGAAATATGAACTTTATCTAATTGTCTCACGGTATCTTTTAGACTGAACAGTTTGAATGTGATACGAGTTAGTAAAAATTATGGATTGGAATGTGATTTGCGCTTTATTCCTTTGCATTGCAATAATTCCCGAGTGTCAAAGGAACGGCACGTCATATTGTCTCTTAATTTAACACGGTCTAAGGAGCCAGGACGTGTATGAGGCGTATCAAATCGATTTGAGTGTAAAGTTAGGATAAAAAATACAAGCTCGGAGTAATTAACAACGGAGACGCCATGTCTAAAATTTTCGGTACAAAATAGTCTGCGGTTTTTTGCGGGGGAGGGGAACATCAAATGTATAGGTACGTCATGTCAGATAAACGTCAGTCCATACATATGGTTGACATGTGGTTGACCATTGGCCGCCTTTTTTCGACAGAGGGGAACGCCTGTTAATGGCGGCTCCATTGTTAATTACTCCGAGGATACAAGTAATGGGTGTAATAAGACTATTAAAGATACGTGTAGGCTCATTTAGAAAACAAAAGTCTTGTACTTAATTAAGTTCCAATAGGACTCTTGTTATCTAATACATGTTCATTAATTTTGAAATATCTTCAAATTATATACTGGTCTGTGTTCCAGAGCTGCAAGTTTTACTTTACATGATGCCAAAATGATGGTATTTTAAACTGTTGTATGAAGTCTGATTTTGTTTTACTGGAATTCTAATATGACAAGGTCTTTTTTATGCATATAAGTATAGTATTTACCGTATCATCTGTAAAGATGCACAAGGCCTAATGATAAAATGCCTACCTAGGCATACCTATTTTATTAGGAATTAGGCATTAGTAACTATAGTTAGGTACCTACTATTTGTATTTTCAAGTTATACAGCTTAAAGCTGGTTTTAGAAACTATATAAAAATAAATGGAATAAAAGCAACCTGCTCTGAAATACATATATGTATGTATACAAATCTTACAATCAAAGCTACAGCTTTAAGTAAAAGGCGTCTATGTAGCACTGACACCTAGTGGTAATGCAAAGCATTAGGTACATATTTCGCATCTAGTTAAGCCTTCCCCATAACCTGCCGTGTTGAGCTGGTTTGGATACTTGCATGGTTCATTCCAAAACGTATAGATGGCGCTTTTATCAATACATGTTTTTAATAAATACGAAAGTATAACTGTATGTTTTTCACTTCTAACGGCTATACGACTTAATAGTGAAATGATTTTGATATATTTGGCATGTAAAAAGTTTAAGCTCTGAAAATAGACTTAGCCCCACTAACACTAACCGGTTAAGTCGTTAACCCAGTGTCAAATTGTACTGGTAACCATCTTAACTCCAGGTTTAACCGGGTAACTCGGGTTAATGGGACGGTGCAAGAGGCCCATAAAAAGGGAGAAGTGGATAAAATTACACAAAACGAAATTTTATGTGGGGGAGTGGGGGGAGTCGTAGGAAAAAGGGAATTAAGCGAATCGTCATAGATCAGAAGTGGATCAGAATAACGCCGTGAAAAAGTGCAAGGTACTTATTGCACCATCCGGATCTATACATCATAACTACAATAGGACCTAAGTACAACTGTTTCACAGTTTTAACGTAAAAGCTAAAAATTATAACCACGTTGAAAAGTTTCCACTTGTAGCGTTATGCGAAGCAGGCAGCGGCATGATTCCAAAACATATTTTAGTACCTAGGAAAATCCAACGCGGTTCACCCTCTCGCAATACAACTGGAAATACGCGATCTTCGAATTTCAATGGGTGGTCAAAAATTGCTTGATGCTGGAGGGTAACGTTACTCAGTATAAGGGCAACCCCATACTAACGTCTATAGTCAGCGTTATGGTAACATTCCATTTCTAACCGCAGCTGCATTACTGTCAATTTTACTATGGAAATTGACAATGACAGCGACGCGTTCGCACCGGTAGTGCAGCTGCGGTTAGAAATGGAATGTTACCATTATGGGAAAAAATGGAGTCGCTGCGCTATTGCGCCAACGTTGCGTCCAGCAGCCATAGAGTTGACTAGACGCCGACGCTCGGAAGACGCTAGTGTGAGGTGGCTCTAACTAGTACCTACTAGAGCCATGGGTAGGTAAAGCACCTTACTATACCAGTACCAGAGGCATTCGACCAATTTGACCTTGCTACTTGCTATACAGTGTGGAAAGATAAGTCGGACCCTGGAGGGAAACTACCTTAAATCCTTAAGCTGGCTCATTTTACTTAAAGGAGACATTCCTTTATTTTTATAAAGAAACAAAATTGCATTCAAAAATTATCTAAGACTCGCTTGCTTCGCCCGGGACTCGAACCGACTAAAAATTCCAAAAAATAAAAACTTGCAATTTTATTCTTCTAGTCGATCCAGTTAATGTTAATGATAACATTTCTCCAAAAAACATTAGGTCTTACACTGATCTATCGTATAAAATATCCATAAAATGTAATATTTAGTACTCAAAATTTTTTTTGGATAAGCCAAATTGAAGAAAAAAAGAAACATACTTTGAATGCAGTTTTGTTTCTTTTTAAAAATAAAGGAATGTCTCCTTTAAGTAAAATGAGCCAGCTTAAGGATTTAAGGTAGTTTCCCTCCAGGGCCCGACTTATCTTTCCACCCTGTATAGTTCCCACCTACGTGGTTGGCCACAAAACTGTGCTGCGCCACGACTAAGATTAGGGTAATATTGGACCGTCGCAAGTTTGGTTGGTCACTGTTAGGTATGGTCTTAAATTTAGATCAATGACTCGACTCGCCAGTGCTTGTACAATGAGAATAACACAGCCAGGTTAATGCTTTTGCCCCTGGCAGCCAAAAAAATAGCAACGGATATTCGTTTCAAAGTTAGGAGTGTAGCAAAGAATAATCTAAAACATTTTAACCCGAGCACGTCAGAAAATATGCTATTCATTGAGCGTTACACTTGTTTCCTATTATTTTCTGTTCGAAACAAACGCGATAATATTTCTTATATTTGAAAAGCATTTTTTTTAATCTGAAATTTGAAGTTATTTAGATATGTAGGTAATATAATATAATTATAATATGTACACATACAAACAGGTACGTTACGTGACACAGTTTTAAGGAATTAGATTTTATAATTGTCATTAATGTAAACCTTTGAATATCTCTCAAAAATAAAGGAATTTCATTTGGCACCTATTCTAATATCACTTGAGATGACGTTTTATTGGGAATGAAAATGGAAATATCAACTGCAATCAAGTTTAACATTTCGCATGATAGGTACTTCGATATCGAACGATATGGCAGTTGGGGCTGCCTCTGAATTAAAAAAAAACTATCGTTTCGTAACATGCGTGAAAAAAAATAATTTAATTTACCGCCCTTATGTATAGGAACTGTCATTGGGATCACCATTCGACGCGAGAGGTATAGCTACTATTGATCCAATTACTGTGGTCTCAGAATACATTAAATTTGTAATCCCATAACCCATTTCATTGCATAGGTACGCAGGTTCAAATCCCTTTGCAATCGGCTTACGAAAAAAGTGCAACTACGTTAGTTCGCAGCTGAAGTGATGCCACGCTGTAACATGCGGCCTACAGGGTTATTCTCAATCTCAAATGAAGCAGTGTAAACGCTACGGATCTATATCTGAATCCCTAAAGTCTTTTCTCCTATATTTGCATTCCCTAATATTGTTTGTCATAATGATTAGTAGTCCTAACACTCGTATACCCTAATTTTGGTTTCCCTATTATTGATTACCTACTTATCCTAATGTTATTAATGTTATTTTTCTTTTTTGCGAGGGTCGCAGTTCTAACCTAACCTAACCCATTTTTGTGGCAGCAAGTTCTAACCTAACCATTTTTCAGAACCATTACGTTATGGAAAATAATCGTTATGACAATAAAATTGGACAACTGATCGTTAGGACATGTGCCCATTAGGACAAACCAGTTAGGGCAAGTGACCTTACGACAAACGTTGTTAGGGATTCAGAATGACAGACACCCAAACGCTACAAATCGCACATTTGACATTACTGTCGTGTAAACGGAACCCTTATAGGATCACTCGTGCGTCTGTCTGTCCGTCTGTCACAGCCTATTTTCTTCGAAACTACTGGACCAATTTGAGATTTGGTACGTATATGTAAGTTTGAGACCCAAAAACGGATATGTAACGTAAACAAATTAATTTTAAATGTGGGGGTCACTTTTGGGGGGCAAATAAGAAAATTAAAAAATAAAGTTTTTTTATTAATTATCATTAAAATACCTCGGTTTGGACCCTAGAACCATTGGTACATGACATGGGTACATGACATGAAGGTGACTACCACCGGTTAAGACGCTGGCTGTTATATTTCGTGAGAGAGATTAGCAGCCGCTGAAAGCTTTCAATAATAAAAAAATATCTTACTAGGCCGTTATAACTATATTAACTAAATTGTTAACCACCAAAATTTTGCTACACTCTTTCCAGGGTCCATGTATTTAACATCTGTACTATGGTATGCAAATAAAGATCTCTTATCTCTTATCTTATCTCTTATTATGTGGAAATTACGTTCTAACGTCGGCACAAATAAAATTGCAATGTTTAGGATTATAAGATTTGAATCGGGTCAGTCAAATAAAATCATCAACGTTTATTAATTCTGCGTACGTCACAATTAACAAAAATTCTACGCAACTGTTAATTTCCCTTGCGGCTATCTTACCAACAGATAAAGTGAGCCGAGACCCATCTCCAGGGAGGAAGTCTTGTTGAACTATTCTACCTCGTATAATATACCGGGTGGGGCCTACAACATAAGCAAAAAATTCAACTGTAGATAGTACTCCTCAAACTGACCAACATTTATTCAGCGACTTTTAAAAATAACTTGTGTCTTGATTTTTAGACTAGTTTAAAGTTTATCCTAACAATGGAACCTACCCAACTGTCCGGCTCTGATTTGATTTATTTTTATATAATATGTGATAGAGTGGTCTAAAATAATAGACACGTATTTTTTTAGCTGCACAAACTCAACCTATTGCGACAAATTTTCCTCCATCGTATCTAATAAATAAAAACCGGGCAAGTGCGAGTCGGACTCGCGCACGAAGGGTTCCGTACCATAAAGCAAAAAAAAACGGAAAAAAATGGAAAAAGAAAACGGTCACCCATCCAAGTACTGACCACGCCCGACGTTGCTTAACTTTGTTTATCGTTGTTTATCCTAACAATGAAACCTACCCAACTGTCCGGCTCTGATTTGATTTATTTTTATATAATATGTGATAGAGTGGTCTAAAATAATAGACACGTATTTTTTTAGCTGCACAAACTCAACCTATTGCGACAAATTTTCCTCCATCGTATCTAATAAATAGAAACCGGGCAAGTGCGAGTCGGACTCGCGCACGAAGGGTTCCGTACCATAAAGCAAAAAAAAACGGAAAAAAATGGAAAAAGAAAACGGTCACCCATCCAAGTACTGACCACGCCCGACGTTGCTTAACTTTGGTCAAAAATCACGTTTGCTGTATGGGAGCCCCACTTAAATCTTTATTTTATTCTCTTTTTAGTATTTGTTGTTATAGCGGCAACAGAAATACATCATCTGTGAAAATTTCAACTGTCTAGCTATCACGGTTCGTGAGATACAGCCTGGTGACAGACAGACGGACAGACGGACGGACGGACGGACGGACGGACGGACAGCGAAGTCTTAGTAATAGGGTCCCGTTTTACCCTTTGGGTACGGAACCCTAAAAATGACCAGGCCAGTTGGGTTTCATAATTATGTTCAATATTTCGTATAAAACAATAATTTTTGCTAATTTCAATGTAGGTTAAGTAATGATGTACTCGTACACAGGTAAGTAATATAAGATACCTACCGTTATTAAACCCTTGTCAGCCAAGGTTTGGAATGAAATTGCCGTAAAAGGGTTCAAAAAGGTAAAGATAAATGAAACGTATGCGCATTCACATTCTAATAACAAGATTAGGGCCCTTGAAATGTAATCATAAATTAGCGAGTCCAAAAATACCCCGGCTACGGTCCCCGATGTGTTAAAAGTGACAGCAAAATGCGGTACACTTAATTATGCAAAAGCAAGGGCTTCAAATAATTCAAATGTCTGAGAAAGGATGGTTCCCTTTTAAATAATTCATAGAGGGTCCCGTGGCAGCTGACGAAGCGAACTGAAGTGATTGCAGTAGCTCTCTGATTTTATTCACTGTCCGATAAGCTTTAAAAAGGAACTTCTATGAGTATGAGTACTTCTAAATAATACGGTCGACCGCTTCTCCATAATATTGAAACTATGGAAAATGTTTTTACACGATTTATCCATAGCTATGGCCCTTCGTTTTTACCATTGTCACCTATTATTTAAACAAAATGATTTTTTAATATAAAGTACATAGGTACTCGTATGTAGATATCGTCCGATAGAATTAGATTAAGGTCGCAAAACTTTTTATTTATTTATAATACCTATGCAACATCTGAAAATAAAACTATTTACATACCTACCCAATTACATATTCTAGAGGAAACCCGCCTTAATTTGCAAATTGTATACCTAAAGGAATACGAGTAGCTAGGTTTACGGCAGAGGGAAATAATTACGCGTTCGGAATACGATTCTGCTGCGCCGTTTCGCAGTAGGTAAGTACTATAAAGTCTGGCGCTACCGTCTGAGATAGTTTATGAGTTCAGTTTACTGGTGTGTTAACAAGACCTTACGCAGGAACGCAATAAAAGCCGAAGCACCGACTTAACGGCCATATAATGAATTGGGGGTGAAGTGACGGTAGCAAAGCGATAGGTATAAGTAACTAGAGGTTCGATTCGGAAAATAATTTAGATTTCTACTAGACTTCAACAAGTTACGATATGGATAATTTAAAGATATTTGTAAGATAGGTATGTCAAATTTGACGTTTCCGCGATTCTGGAGGTCCTCTTGAACGATTTCGACAAGTTATGACTTACAATTAGATATCCAAGTCATATCTAGTCGATATCTAATGTAGATCTAGTTGATCTCTAGATCGTCTCTAGATCTTGTGATTATCTCGAAATCCGAATACAGGCATATGCCATTACGAAATTGGAAGGTCGTGGGCTGCAATCCTAGCTAATAGTACCAATGAGTTTCCCGGAATTTGGAAATACTTATTTAGCCAACAAAATATATCAATGATTAGGTGACGACGATCGATGTGAAAATCACAGGAGATTGTTGGATAAGGGCAGTGCAGAAAGCGATAACAATCTAGATGTTGAGCAGTGGATATCCTTAAGTGTCGAACAGTCGAAATCTTTGTCTGGTAGTTAATATATGTACTTATGTATTGTACCTTACGTACAGGATATATTCGCCAGCAAATTCATAAATACATAACGTGACTTTTTTCTAAACAATATTTAGTTTCCTCTTTGGGCTGGATGGTTCTACATAAATATGCTAACTTGTGCTACTTTCGAACACAATAAAATATGAACATCGATATAGCGACATTGACATAGAGATTCATTGATATGCGGCCGATGGAGCTTGCTTCACTTAATTATGTACGAGCGGAATAATGGTTCAAACTCCATGAACTCATGGAGCTTGACCCATTACGCTCAAAGGGACAATAAGCTTTCAGCTCTATTTGTACTTGGATAATGGAGTTTCGTGTATAAATGCCATAAACACAGAAATGCTAGTGGTCTCATAAATCAGCGGCAACTGTGCAGCGTGGTGTAAAAGTAAAAATATTTGCAGTTAAAAATTATGTATATAGTCGTTAGCATTCTCGTCGTATGTCCCACTTATGTAATTATAATATCAAAAACTACCACCTGTTCACTTGTTCAGCTACCACCAGAAAGGTACCGGCGCGGAACCCGACGGGACTCATTTTTTCGATAAGTACTTGAAAAGTTAGCCCACATAACTAAATTAATCCGAGATAGACCAATAATTCTTATTAAAAGATAAATATAAATAACATAAACAAAAATATTCTTGGAATCATAAGCTATGAACTCATTTACATCATTTGATTACTTATAAAATAATATTACTTGAATTAGTAAGCGCAATGCAATGTACTACTTAATTGAAGAGACGTCATTAAAATATCCACTTCTCAGAGAGACTACCGGGAACAACGTTCGACGTGTTGCCTCTCTGTCACACTTACGTAAGAAGTTACAAGTGCGACAGAGAGGCAACACGTCGAACGTCGAACACTTACGTAAGAAGTTACAAGTCCGACAGAGAGGCAACACGTCGAACGTGGCTCGCTTTAGGCCCTCGGAGCTCCCGCAACCGCATTCAGTTCATCGTTATAATTTATTGAAATATATGCGATCCGAATTCTAATCAATCGGCATTTGTGAGCTCCAAATACGTAATCGCCTGTCTAACCCGGACCGTTGTCACACGAGCGTAACTAGCGTATGAGCCGCTTCACATTATGCGACTAGGAATTAGTGCCAGCAACATTTTACGTATACCTACACGTACATGTACATTCAAATTCCTACCTACAGTATCAAGTGATTTTATGAGCTTAGAATTTAATATCACAACACCTTATAAGTATAAAACAAAGTCCCCGCCGCGTCGGTCTGTTTGTGTGTTTGTATGTTTGTTCGCGATAAACCCAAAAACTACTACACGGATTTTCATACGGTTTTTACCCATCAATAGAGTGATTCTTGAGGAAGGTTCAAATGTATATTTTGTCAACCCGTGTGAATCCGGGGCGGGTCGCTAGTTAAATAAAACCATTGGTTTAAGCAGTATATCGTGTCGGAACACGTAAAGGACCTCTAAGGCATCCAATATCAAGATGATACCAATAATATATATATTTATGGAGTACACGACCCAGACGGGTATTAGTTCATATCTTCCAAGAAACGCCATCAATTGATCCATTGTATTATGCTAATGACACACTGAGATTAGGATCGCACACTGATTTGTAAACATTTGTTAAGATTGGCTTTCATAAAATTAGCTTATCTTTTATTAATTAAGCTAATGAACGAATTAATCATAATAATATACCTAACCCAAAATACGTAATCTGCATAGCGTAGTCATTGGTCTCCGCTACAACCACACTACACTACCTACGCTTTCCAGCTACTTGAACAAGGCTTCTAATAAAGCTTTAGCATGCTACATGCCTTGGTAATCAGCGGGGCATTTAGCTTTGACATGGCACACTATTGGAGTGCACAGGATTATCAGTTACTAAATTCAGGGCGGTATCTCGATTAGTAGGCATTGGTGAGCCGTGGCGCGTCACCTGGGCTCATATTCTTATTGCTTACGACCACTTGTCTTTAGGGTTAACCTGTATAAGTTGGACCTCGATATCCGTAAAGACTGAGGAATACAACGACTGGCTAATAATAACATTTAATACTGGTTAATATTAATATTTAGAATAATACGACTGCTTAAAAGACTCCATCATGTAACTGCGCTGCGGTGATCGGCCAGCTGCATATTATGCCAATCTCACTTCGTGTTTGGTATGTTGCATTACGACGCTGCATCATCTTATTTCTACCATATATAGGGAAGAGATATATGTAACTATCCCAATTATAAAGTGAGTCACTATCAGATATAATGGCTTGAGTGTCTAACACCGGCTAATTTTAACCGTTTCATCGGAAATCTCGCTGACTAGTTCACCTGCGGCAAGTGTTCGGTTAGCAAGGATATAAGAGCCCGTAAGCCGTGCAGTTACAATGTGATAATCCTATTGATCGCGAAGATTGGAATTCGGATCCTGCCCGTCGTGATTGACGTCGACATTCAATGGCCGACGTCAGGATATTTTAATAAATGTTGGACTGGACTACAGGTTACACAAAAATGTAATCAGAGTAGTCTTTTGACCACAACTTAGTCCGGAAGGGACAGAAATGGCTATTTGTGTAACGGCGGGATTTACCTCAGTAAACCCGGCAACTGTGTGATTTAAAGAAATATAAGTATAAGGCGTAGATATATCCCGTATGTAGCCTAAATTTGTTCTACGTGCGAGACGTGTTTAGTTATTTACCTACGCTGACGATAAAAGTGTTTTCAAAGGTACCTAAAATAAACTAAATAAGATACCTAAAATAAACTGAATAATCTTCTTCTTCCTCGTTCCCTCAATGCTGAGGATCGCGACCACATGCAACATCTCTCCATTGATTGCGGTCATAAGCCAAGTGGACCGCACGGTGCAGGCTGCCGCCACTCATCTTCTTCATGGCGTCAGACCATCTCTTACGAGCCCCACCCTGAGCGCGTTTGCCATTCATTCGCCCCAAGATGATACACTTCTCCATATCATGCATTGGTGATCTCATAATGTGTCCGAAAAATCTATAAAACTGATATAATACTTATTTAACTTAAATGTAACAAATGAAAACTTAGGCCAGCATTTCAAAACCAACGTCCGCTGACTCAGACACCCGCTTCAAACGAACAACAATTCAAATTATACCCAACACCGAAGACATTTATATCTCGAGATCGAGTTCGACAGTGAGTGAATCGGCAGCCGACGGAAATGTTTCACTTATTCAGGCGCGCAAACGTGCGGCATGTCGGAACGAGGTCAGCGCTGCAGCGGATTGTTGGGAATCTGAGCCATAACTATCATATAAGTATACGTACATTGTTCTTACATGCTTGCAAGGAGGTAAAACATGCAGAAACATTATGAAAGTTGCTATAGCTAATCGACCAAAATCGCCTGCGACGTCGTTAATGTACCCAAATTGTAAGCATTTATTTCGCGGGTAATTTCGAGCTGCGATTAGACTATTAATACAAGTATACATAAAGCCAATGTTTTAATGTGTACGTACCTTTTGTGTTGTTTTAAATAGCAAGTTACAACTACAGATGTGCAAGTTACGGAGAGTTTGCAAAAAGTTGGTAGAAGTTCTCAGAAATTACAGAACAAAATCACAAGAAATAAAGAATGGAACCTTTCTTTAGAACTGGATATTTTCGGTCCCAAAACAAAATTATGAGAAGTTTCCGATACTTACTATATGTGGAAATTTCGCTAAAGGATGATGTTCCGCTCCCATACCAGTTTGGCCCAACACTCGCTAAACATGGGTGGTATATTGTTAGGCTCCAAACATGAAATGAAAGTCTCGATAGTTATTAGAAATTCACGGACACTTCACAGAACATTATAAAAGCGGAATTTCTCTACGATTTTGAGGTTAGGAATTCTGCCTTGTATCGGGCCATGTTAAATATTATGATGCCTTATTACAAGGAAATAAAGTGCCGTAAATAGTATAAACATATCGATGATATTGGGCGTTTAAAAGCTGTCAAGGAACAAAAATCGAATGAGTTGGTATTAGGTTAATACATTTTTTTCAATAAAATAATATATTTAATACGACTTCCTTAAATTAATAAGACATAGCATGCGAACCGGAATAAACTATAACAGCTAGAGCTGTTTTATAGTAAAAATTGTTATAGCTTCAAATGTAAAGTAAAACCAATCACTTCAGTATACATATATTTACTTCAATTCCAGAGAGAGAAGAAATACAGTAACAATTACAGGATTTTTATAATAAATTCGTAACCCATTCCAAAAAAGAATGTTTCAAAAACAAATGTTTGCCTAAAAGGCACTTAATAATAAACTTAATTTATTTCAAAGAAGTTAGAATTCCTATTTTGTAGGTTTATCATATAGGTAATTTATAAAAAAAGTAAGTATTATATTTTTCCTTTTATTTTAATGTATTTTTAAGTTTTAACCTATTTTCGTGTTATTCATACCCTGATATTAAAAAGGTTACAGGTTCAATTAAAAACGTTAATCAATTTCAAGGGAAAGCCGGTGGAAGCTAATTGTAAATCGGTGCTCTTCTAGACTTCATACAATAGTATCAAATAAATATGTACTTAATAATTAATATGAAAACACAATACATAGCGACTCTATTCGTTCCATATTTGTTCGCTATTCACTTTTGACGTAAGTCATTTGGGTATGTTACAATTAAACTCATTGAAATAAAAAGTTTTTACTGTATCGCAGTTCTTTTTGCAATTTTGATACTTAGTGCTTAAAACAGTATGTCGTTAGTGGTATGAATGATTTTTTTTGAAGTGAGCGTTATTACTGTTATTAGCATCAACAGGGACATCGTAGAAAAGTATTTTGCTGCCATACTTTTTTGTTTGGCTCTGGACGTCATTTATGAAATGTCATTATATTGTAATGGCGTGGGATGTGTTGATTTGGTTTAATTACTCTTTAGTCTTTAACTTATTTTCTTTACTAACAAGTGTCCGTTAGAGTCGAATATATGTGTGAGATTGTAAGAAATATGATTAAATTTATCGTATATATAGCATGCTTATCGAATTGTCGGCCAAATTCGGCATGATCCTTTGGAAACTTTCCGATGACCCATCTGTGTAGTATAGAAATAGAACCTCATGTATCAAACCCATAAAGATCGAATAAAAAAATACTGCTGTCTACCTCCTAAGTTCCTGCGTTACAATTGTTTGTACATGTTCCAAAATCTATTTTGAACTTTTATTGTGTAACTAGGGGTTCCAATTTCAAAAACAAAACAATTGCTTCTGGATCTCAGGAGGTTAAATAAGAAGTATAATTCACCCTACATATCGAGACGGAGGCCAGCATTGACAGTCGAGGATTATTCACATTTCGCTATGCGGGGCGTCCCGCGTCAGCATTCAGGTCAGTCAGCCGGTACGCGAGCACTACATTGCGGGAATTCCTGCATACTGCCCCTGTTGCTATTAAGATTTCGATTGGAAATCATACTAGTAGTCTACCTTATGACTCTTTTTGCAGAGAAATACTATAGCATATTTTTAGCACAGTAGCAAAATATGGTACCTATGTAAGTACGACTAAAAAACAACATTACACAAACAGTAAACAACGCTATCGTCAAAAAAATCTAAATGTCTAAGGCATATTTTCATGAAGTGTCGACGTATGTGATTGAATACGAAATTTGTTTGCTCATCCCGAACTCATTTCGTGGCAAGCGTTGCCAGTGACATGTAAATGCTAGCTCATAAAACTCATAAGTTTTAATATTAGGCACTTCCTTTACGATACGATACGATCATTTATTGATAAAAAATATATTTATTATGTCTTTGTTTGTTAGTATAACCGTTTCTAGTGGAATCAATAAGTTTGTGTCTTTATTCTATTAAAGAGGATAGAGTTTCCATGCTCTGCCTTTGACCATTTTGGTATAAAAATATGAAAGTCAATTAGGTACTCCGGCTCGGCGGGTCGGTCGTTGTGAATGATTTATCGGATTTCCCACGAAAACTCCCAAAACGGAGCTCGTGTAAATAAAGCGTTGCAATGTACAGTCAACGTCGTATAGTAGGTACAATCCAAAGTATTCAAATAAGTAGTTCGGTACGCCATACAAATAATATGACGTACCGAAGTATTTGAATACTTTGGATGCTACCTAATACTATATGACGCTGACTGTAGGTACACCAATCAGAGTTAGCGGCTCACGCAAGGTTTAGTCTATTACGGCTTTAACATTACAGTAGGTACAGTCGACAGTTTTAATTTATGACCCATTTTGTACCTTGTCACAGTGATAATAGTATGAGGTCTCTAGCGACTTTCATATTGATTGTCACTGTGACAAGGTGCAAAATGGGTCATAAATTAATACTTTTGACCGTACCTATACGGCACGATTATACTGTATTGATACAGTATAATATAAATACCTCGTTGTTTATGTTGCACTCTGCAAACAGACTGCCCAAGTCTTATTTTTTATTAGGTACCAAAAGAACTCCAAAAAGATAAGATGACAAGATTGACAGTAAATTTGTCGGATAGCGGCCCCGTATCACTGTGGAAAAGGCCCGTTTTCGCCTAATTCTAATTAGTTCCAGGTCGGCGCTACATCAAAGTTAGGCGCAAGTTTCTTTCGTTTAATTGACCGTAAACTCGGAGCACGAATAAAGCTCGCTGGAAGCCCTTGGAAAGCAATCGTGGGCTTGATTTATGTTTTCCCTTTGTGCTTTTAATACCTGCACTGAAGGCTTAATGATTACTTCGATATTAATGTTTCTTTATTTACTCTCACCTAGAAATGTAGTCACTAAAACAAGGGCAGTAGACGTTAATAATATACGGTACCTTTTGGACAATCAAAAATTTTCAGTAACATTAGTTCTAAATACTAATATTACAATTTGATGGTGATATTAAATTCTTCCTGCTAAAATTCCTTAAGTTCTCATAAGGATTTCAGGTAACATTTAAAAAAATAATTCCGGCCGTATATTACCGTTTTAGGAGCTAGAGATCCTATTAGAAATATTTATCATCCTCTAATGGCGATGGCGCGTAAGAGTTAAGTGGGAGCGCGACCATCCCGGAGTTTTATCTTGCGGTTGGGCGTAGGACATTATTAATGTAACGTAGTTATAGGTTGTACAGCCACACGCTAAGGCCGAGTACCTGGATTACTAAATGGACTGAAATGATATGGAATCAAATGGTACTCAGGCGTTGCATGTGCCTGCACAGACTGCATAAAATAAGGTGGGAGGCGATAGCAAGGGATCCTATTGGCCTAAGTCCCTACTTCCCTAGCCCTAACTTATTCTATGACAAGGATGTCTGTACCGGGAGACCTATCGGTAACAGACGGATTCCCTACGGGGGGGGATCAAGGTGGTTTGGATGGATACTTGCTGCCGATCGCCCAGGCTCAAACGACCGATTAAGGCTGAAGGAGTCTTATGCCACAGCAAGGGTTCCTGTAAAAAGGTGGTGGATGGGAGCCTCTACTCTCAGAGTGCCGCCCTGAGCAAGCAGAGGTTTTTTGGGTATGGAGGTAGTGAAACACCAACGGACAATTGGTATCTGATTTATTTACAATTTACATTTCTTTATATATACAACTTTATCTATAGCACACATATGTAAATCTTATTTGTATTCTATCCGTGTAAAGTGCAACTAAAACAATATGTTTATGCTGGCTTATGCCCTAGATTGATCTGCGTGGATCAGCGCGATGCGCTGACGAAATCTGTTGCTTAAACATAGGTATACAAAAGTTTCCAAAAGTTGCTACGGCTATAACCTTACTTTACTTATCTCTTGCCACGCCCTAATAGGGTCCATGTCTGTACTGACTAAAATAAAAGAACCATTGTTGTAGTAGCGTTGACACGGGCGATGCCACTGTCAAGCCTGTTATGGCTACATCACACGGAGAGAAACGAGTAGATCCGACAAGTGCTCCGTGAGTTCCGTGCTTTATTATTCAAAATTTCGAAACAACTTATTAAGGCCCACTTGCACCATCCCACTAAGCCGGGGTTAAGCGGTTAAACCCACTGTCAAATTGTACTGGTAACCATGGTAACTCCGGGTTTAACCGGTTAACCTTGGGTTAGTGGAATGGTGCAAGTGGCCCTAAGAAACTATAGCTGACAGTGTTAAAAGTACATTTAACGGATAGATAAAATACTATGTACCTACTTTAGAAAGATTAGTATTAATCCAGTAAATTTGTCGAATTTTGTAACCTGGCTATTTTGCGTCAAATCCGGTAGTTCTGATTTTTTGCAGGCTTGTTTATGATGTTGGCCCAATGAATACCTAATCCAAGTTTGTGACCTCGAGCGCCGAACGCAACTTTGTCAAAAATCGAATAAACCGCAATTTTTTTTAGATTTCGGCGATTATAACCCTAAGTACTAGTTTTTGGTAGTAACTTCTTAGGGCGTTTTTAAAGTAGACTAAATTTGCTACAATAAGACACTAGAATTGTCTCTGTACATCTAATATTTTCCGAGATAAAGCCTTTTAAAATTTTATAATTTTACATCAGTTCTTAGCTATAATATAAGGGTTAGGTAGGTAATTTATATGAAATTCATCACCGCCACGCTCTACAAAATATTTATATTCCATAAAAAATGTATGAGCGCCCTTTTGAAAAAAAAAAAATTTATTGAAAATAAATATTTTGGCGGTGATGAATTAAATTTTCTAAAATTTTTGTCCTAACGGTTTTACTGTAAAATCAAAAATGACCGAGTTATTCAAGAAAAACCGTTTTTCGAATATACACAGGACCCTGATTCAGTCTACTTTTTGAATTTACACTCCCAGTGATTCCCCCGAGGGACGTACGAAAAAAAAATCCAAGAACTGATTATTCACGGGAAGGGACGGTTTTTTGGATATAATGACTGGACTAGCTTGTAGAGAATTAAATTTCCTACAGTTTTTGTCCTTACGGTTTTACTGTAAAATCAAAAATGGCCGAGTTATTGACGAAAAACCGTTTTTTTGGAAAAAAAACCATTTTTCGAATATACGCAGGAGCCTGATTCAGCCTACTTTTTAACCGACTTCCAAATCCCAAAGGAGGAGGTTATCAATTCGGTTGTATGTTTTTTTTTATTATTTTTTTTATTTTTTTTATTTTTTTTATTTTTTTTATTTTTTATGTTTGTTACTCCATATCTCCGTCATTACTGGACCGATTTTGAAAATTATTTTTTTGATTGAATGTATATGCATACAGATTGGTCCCGTTTCTGTCAAAACCTAGTTCTGATGATGGGATCCATGAGGAATCGAGGGAACTCCTCAAATCTTAAAGGCATACATATAGTGATTTTTGGGTTTTTATCATCAAATCCAAAAAAAATGACATTTGATGAAGTGGAACTGCTGATGATGATCAGAACGGAACTCCTCAACGACGCATAGTTCACGGTTGGCGATTTGTCCCCTTCGTTATGTTTGTTAAGCAAGTTCAGTTTTTAAGCTACATTTTTGTCAAGCTCGAGTTCTGATGATGGGATCCATGAGGAATCGAGAGAACTCCTCAAATCTTAGAGGCATGCGTACAGAGATTTTTGTAATTACATCAAAAAATCAAGCATTTTCATTAAAAATTGTCGCATTTGATGAAGTGGAACTGCTGATGATGATCAGAACAGAACTCTTCAACGACGCATAGTTCAGGTTTCGCGATTTTTCCTCTTCGTTATGTTTGTTAAGCAAGTTAAGTTTATAATGCACATTTTTGTCAAGCTCGAGTTCTGATGATGGGATCTATAAGGAATCGAGGGAACTCCTCAAATATTAAAGGCATGCGTATAGAGATTTTTGTATTTACATCAGAAAATTAAGCATTTTCATTAAAAACTGTCGCATTTGATGAAGTGGAACTGCTGATGATGATCAAAACAGAACTCTTCAACGACGCATAGTTCACGTTTGGCGATTTTTCCTCTTCGTTATGTTTGTTAAGCAAGTTAAGTTTTTAAGCCACATTTTTGTCAAGCTCGAGTTCTGATGATGGGATCCATAAGGAATCGAGGGAACTCCTCAAATATTAAAGGCATACGCATAGATTTTTTTGTATTTTCATCATAAAATCAAGCATTTACATTAAAAACTGTCGCATTTGATGAAATGGAACTGCTGATGATGACCAGAATAGAACTCTTCAACAACGCATAGACATTTGGTGATTACGAATTTCGATTTTGACTTGGACTGGGACCCGGACTCGGACCCAGAACCGGACTCATACCCGGATCCGGTTCGGACCCGGACCCGGACCTGGACACGGACCCGGGCTCGGACCCGGACTCGGACCCGGGCTCGGACCCGGACTCGGACCCGGACTCAGACCCGGACTCGGACCCGGACCTTGACCCGGAAAACCACTATGATACCTTAACTAAATAAACCACTATGATTACCTACCATAAAATGTGTAAGTATATAAGTATGATGATGCCAATCTTACTAGCCCCTCCCGCTTAAACCCCCGTACACCGCACCGCATGCGCCGTTAAGTGGGTTAGGTTAGGTTTGAACTGCGATCCTCACAGAACCGAACTGCTATCAGAGAAGTGGGTTAGGTTAGGCTAGAACTACGACCCTTACAGAAGCGAAATGCTAGTAGAAAAGTGGGTGGTTTTACCTCCTTTTCTACATAGTATACCATCTACAATAATCTTTCACCGGCCCCCATAGAAGTCGGTTTTTTTTTCTTAAAAATTATTGAATTTACACTCCCAGTGACCCCCCCGAGGGACCTACGAAAAAAAAATCCAAGAACTAATTATTCACGGGTAGGGTCGATTTTTTGGATATAATGACTGTACTACCTGGCTAGAGCGCCACCCACTCACCGTGGTCTTCTTCAGACTCCTGAGGAAGATCACGTGCCCCTTGTAACCTCAATGCGTTGCGAGACTTTCGCGAATGATTCGATTTTTTTCGGGAACGCATGGTAATGCGTATAAAATGCGAGTCCCAAATCGTTTCACTCCGCAAACGACCAGTGCTGGATTAAGATATTTTGATGCCCTAAGCATTTCTAGACCATGGTGCCCCCTCTCCCTAGGGTCATCTAGATTACATTGAATTTTTTTGGTAAGTTGAGTGACGTTCATTGCCGCGTTACAGCTGAGAATGGAAATCAGTCACATAAATTTATTACGAAAATTGACAGTGCTGCAGCAGTAACGTTGCAACAGAGTAATGCTGCTGCAGTCGTTATATCTTAGAAAGTTATTAACAACGCGATGGAAGCGAAGGCGAAATTTTTTCGATATAAAAACGCAATTTGATAGACAGTTGTACATTTTTACTTTTAGTACGGAAATCAGTTACATCATTTTATGACGAAAATTGACAGTGCTGCAGCAGTAACGTTGCAACAGAGTAATGCTGCTGCAGTCGTCATACTTAAGAAAGTCATACTTATTGAAAACGCGAGCGAAGCGAGCGCGAAAATTTTTCGATATAAAAACGCAATTTGATAGACAGTTGTACATTTCTACTTTTAGTATGGAAATCAGTTACATCATTTCATCACGAGAACTGACAGTGCTGCAGCAGTAATGTTGCAACAGAGTAATGCTACTGCAGTCGTCATCTGAATGTCACCTTTATCATATTTTGTAGGTAATTGAAAACGCGAGCGAAGCGAGCGCGAAAACTTTTCGATATAAAAAACGCAATTTGACTAAGAAAGTTATTGAAAACGCGAGCGAAGCGAGCGCGAAAATTGTTCGATATAAAAACGCATTTGATGGACAGTTGAAGTACATTTTTACTTTTAGTATGGAAATCAGTCACATAATTTAATCACGAAAATTGACAGTGCAGCAGAGTACAACAACAACACAACAACATAGTAACGACAGAGTAAAGCTGCTGCAGTCGCCACCCGAATGTCAGCTTTATTATATCTTATAATGTAATTGTAAACGCGAGCGAAGCGAGCGCGAACATTTTTCTTAATTTGATAGACAGTTGTACATTTTTACTTTTAGTCCCAACCAGGCGCGAATCCAGGATTTCATACAGAGAAGGGATGGGACAGTTTTCTATCAGCCTAGCTTCGCATGGGGCTCGATATTTAAGGGTCTCAGCGAGGTTGTTTTCATACAGAAAAGATGCAAGAAAGCAGAGCTTGGAATTGACCAAGTGAATTGAATTGGCGAAGTGTGAGCAAGGCAGAAGGCCCAGCTGCGAAAGAGGAAAGCTTGGATTTGGATCCACGCCCAAGTGTAATTAAGGCAAAAGATCAACTTTGCCATAAGGCAGAAGACCTCGCATAAGACCTTACGCCGAACTGCAAAAGAGTGGCTTGAAATCGAATCTAATATGCATGTAATCACGACTCTTCTACTGCTCGCTCTATGGCTTGACTCGAAAGCGCTACTTGATGCGATGCTTTTAGTTTTCGGCTTTCACGGGGCCCCTTATAACACTTTGACAGTTAGGTCTCAGGATCGCGGCTAAGGAGCAACTCGGCTTGGCCGACAAATCTGGCGTGCAAGAGAGCATAATTCGCTATAAAATCGGTAACCTATGTCGAAAAAATCGGCTGGCCGCAAGCCCGAAAGCAAGATTTTTTCCGTGACTTTAAAAAGGGCCTGCCCGTATGGTCAAATCGAAAGCCTACGTTGGAGATGTTCTTATTACGTACCCTCAGTCTCTTACTTGATCCCTACGACCATTCGTTCTTAGATGGGTAATTACACGTATAAAAGTTTCATGTAGGTTCCTACTCCACGACGACTGCAATGCTGATGCAGCCTGCGCGTTTTTTTGCCTACGGTTTTGGTGCCCCCTAGACGTGGTGCCCTAAGGAAGTGCTTATTTTGCTTAAAAGGGTTAATCCGGCACTGCAAATGACAAAGGTCAATGCTTTTTTTTTCAAAGTACCCACCTTCGTGGCCATTATTAAATGCGAGGCGAGTACCGTATACGGAGGTACCGTATGAATATGGATTTGATATGGGTGCGATATAATTACGATTAGGTATAATTCATGATGGAGAAAATTTATAATTTTAAATAAGTATGCAATTATACGCGTGTTGATATGTGTGTTTATTTTACCACTACGTAACTATGTAAACTCATTTTTAGTTTTCTTGATTACTTAATGTTTACTCAGTTCCCCAAAAGATGGCACTGTGCAATAAGAGACAATTAATTTACTGTCGTTTAATTTTGTTGTATTATTAATTTATTAAATCAACATAATTACCTATTCAATTATTTTTGTTGATATCCGTAACCCATCTTCTAAACTTAGAGTTAATTTGGCAAAATCTTTCCTCGGTGGCTTATTCATGTCACAATGTAATAAATTTAGCGCCATCTATTAGTTTACCAGGTTACTCAATAGTGGTAGCACATATTTGAAAAAAGTTTGCCCCTCCTTCCTAAGTAGCGCCATAAGATTCAGGGGCAAACTTAAGTCAATCGAGCGTTGTGGCTACCCCCCCCTTTTAGGGGTTGAATTTTTATAGCCTATATCCTGGCCGGGAATTTTCTCGACAGATCAATAAAGTTTTCATCAAAATCCGTTCAGCCGTTTTCACGTGATGCGCGTTCAAATAAACAGACAAACAGATAAACAGACAAACAGACAAAAATTCTAAAAACTTTTGGAACGTGTTCTGTTATCGATTCTAAGTATCCCCAGCCAACTTTTTTTCAAATATCTTCCTTGTACAGACTTTCGACCGTCTTCAGCTTTATTATATGTATAGATGTATTTGTACGATGTCACTAATAAATATTTTCAGGTAGTTAGGTAGGAGGTACACCCAGTCGCAATAGTGCATGGCCACTTTTTGTAATTCACCCACAATGTGTTTAAGCAATTTTGCAGGATGCTGTATATATATATATAAGAGAATTAAATGATTAGGGATCCGTAGGTAGTTTTGGAAGTTCGGAAACTCCGTTTAAAATAATTGAAAATTGAAGTGTACCTTCTAGTGCTATGGTTTCGTGTTGCGGAGTGCTACAGTAAGCAGAATTGTTTCCAGTGGCTGTTGAGTCCTTGCCGAATAGTTCGACTTAATGAACTCGGAACAATGTTGCTTACTTGTCAAACCTACTTCCATTTTCAGATTAATAGCCTAATCAGTTTCGTAAAAAGCTGGGTTTATCACTTAGCGTAAAATGTCTCAACCGGCCCCTTGAATAAGTTGACAAATTATCATCTGGCTTACATAGACAATATGACTTAAGTTACTTGATGTAAATAACGATATGATTTCTGGGTATAAATAACGATAATAATATCTGCTTATACCTATTGCTACATCCTCGTGGATTTTGATGATGTGAATGTGTGTTCGCTTGTATAGTCATACAATAGTGGTTCACTCAGATTTCTGCCAAGAATTTTATCTCAATATCAAAAAGCAGAAATCGCATAATCCATCAAAGAAATGCTGAACGCAGCGGTCCGATAACTCACAGTCATTACAGGACGTGCATTGCAATAGGATAGGTCTTTTCTGCACATTCACCACGTATTCACGGTCTGAAACCGCACATAAATAATCGTTCAGATCTTTTTACAGACCTTACCTACGTCGTGTGAAGTGACATCGCTCGTAAATGAATAAAAAAAGTGATATTCCCTCCCAGCAGGCCGCACATGCCTCCCTTGCGGGCACCTCGCGCTGACGAAATTAACAACGAGATTGCATTTTAAAACTCCGAAATTACGAGGTTGACATTGTAAGGGGCGGGAGTTCATTCGACGAAATATTTCAGGCTCGATTCTCAAATGCGGTAAATGTATCTTCATACTTGTTTACGATCCTTTTAGGGGAAGGAATTATTTATAAGTTGAGTTATATTTTCTTACAACAGCGAGCAGTTTTAGAACGAATGCAAAATAATTTAAAAACCTGCAGTTTTGCAAACTAACGAATTTCGTTTAAATTTGTATGCGTTTCATGTGCAGTTTTTCGTTGTCGAATAGAGAATTTCTACAAAGTGTGACGGTGCATTTAAAAAGTAAGATCACGTCGAAGAAATTTACCGTGTAACACCTGGCTATCCCCTAAGTTTATTACATGAGCATCTGCGTCGCCTGGAGAAAATGACGTGCTTCCGCCACCGGTCGTAAACTGAGACATTTATTACTTACTTTTGACCGTCTCGTCTGTGGAGACATCTTTGCTCGCCTTCGTATTAGAGCTTAAAGAAATTACACACATTCTGTAGAATGTTACACTTGACCACGTCCGTTCGGCCTGTCTATGAAATAAAACGGAATGTATTTTAAGTTATAGAGGAATTTTCTTTATTTGTATAGCTATGGAGGTATAGTTCGACAAGAAATTGTAGAAAATTATTGGTGGCACATTTTTGACGTAAAATGCTTAAAAATTGCAACATTTTAATACCTATGGATTTTTTTAGTTCCATTATATTTAATTTCTACTATTTTATATCGCACTATATGCACTAACAGGTTGTTGCACGCATTCATTGTTACCTTAATTTGATGGACGTAAGTCGGCGGTTCGGGAGGCCCAAAAAAGGAGTTCTCCCAACCGCAGCCAAGACCTCCAGCAAAATTCTCAGGAATGCTGTAGAGAACAGATAAAAAAAAACCGGGCAAGTGCGAGTCGGACTTGCGCACGAAGGGTTCCGTACCATAATGCAAAAAAAGGCAAAAAAAAAAACGGTCACCCATCCAAGTACTGACCCCGCCCGACGTTGCTTAACTTCGGTCATAAATCACGTTTGCTGTATGGGAGCCCCACTTAAATCTTTATTTTATTCTGTTTTTAGTATTTGTTGTTATAGCGGCAACAGAAATACATCATCTGTGAAAATTTCAACTGTCTAGCTATCACGGTTCGTGAGATACAGCCTGGTGACAGACGGACGGACAGCAGAGTCTTAGTAATAGGATCCCGTTTTACCCTTCGGGTACGGAACCCTAAAAAGATAGACGTAAGTGCTTACTTTCCGAAACTACCTATTGTATCATGAAACACTAGGCACCGTCTCCGCAAGCTCTTGCGGACTCTTGGAGGTCTCCAATGACGCCTTCACACTGCTGCACGACGCCGCACATATCCTTCTAAGCCATGGAGTTTGTGCGTAAAGTGTTCTTTAAGTCCGCAGGTATTTCCCGTACCGAATACCTAAGATAATTGATTGGGTGATATAATCAATATGAATCACGATTAAACTTCAAAAACGGAATTAAATAACAAAAAAATTAGCACCTTCCGACAAAATTTTTCGGTGTCAAATCGATGAGATATCGATACAAATAATATCTTCCCGCTATATAATAACAAGACATATCAAAGACGCTGCAAATACGAAATCCGCGCCATGTCAAAGTAAATGTCGGCACTTTGCAAACGGCTGACACAAAGAAAACAAAATTTCCACCGTGTCGGATTTTCATGTCAGTCACGTCGCAGATTTTTTTGCCTTGGCGAAATGAATTCCATCCCGACAAACAAATCACCGCAGATCCAATCAAAGGCGGCGACAACTGGCGTATATATTTCATAAAATAACGTTCTTTAGTTTGCATTTTTCGGAGGACTCGTGGAATTCTCTTCATTATCACAGATCACATAGCCACTAGATGGAGCATATACATAGGATGATTCTAGGTCACGAAACATAGACGCTCTACGCTCTCATACTAATTTAATGGTATTCACTTCAGCCGTGTATGTACACCAAATAAACCAAATACACCAAACACACTACACCAAAGTAATACACCAAAGTGTATTGCGAAATTGGATAGATGGAATACCACCCTAAGGTATCCGAGCCCTCGTCCCTGTACAATTGTACATGCCATCTTTAAACTTATGTCATTATCAAAAGAGATGACAGCGGGGTGTCATCTATAGGGTACACATTAGTGTTGTTGTTAGTAGGTTATTAATTAATGGGCTGGTGTAGTTGACTTCAAAGGGAAATCAATTAATATCACAACAGTCACAGCAACCAATACAGCCACGATAACCACTGCAGATTAATTTGCTTTCTAAATTAGATAGTGGAGCTTGTTAGTGACATGATTGTAATTATTTCTAATCAGTGTGACAGGCGTCGCATGAACATTATATTTGTATAAATAATTATATTATATTCACATAATACAATTATTTCATTGCAAGGTATCAAGATATCAGTAAAGTTTTAATTGGTATGTTGAAAGTTACTATATTAATATGTAAGTTTGACTGTTCTAGGTATTAACTTGATAGTTTGGAAATGCTCGATGAACAGAAAGTTCGGTGTAGAGACAGTTTGGAGGAGACAAACATATGGGCTCCTGTTTATACCGGGTGTGGCCTGTAACATGAGCAAATAATTCAAACATAGATTGTACTCCTCAAACGGTGACACTTTTGTTCACTTTTAAAAAATTATGAAGTATTTAGACTCCCTATTTTTCATACAAAATAAATTTATATTATCTTCAATGAACGCCATCGCCACGCCATATCATTGTGATTGACGTTGCTTGTCAAGCCTTAAACATAACAAAATTCGAAATACATTGCGTCTTTACCTTTAAAGTGTATTAAAAAACAAAGTACAAGTTATTTTCAAAAGTCGCTGAACAAATGTTGATCAGTATGAGGAGTACAGCCTACAGTTAAATTTTTTGCTCATATTACAGGCCACACCCGGTATTAGAATCCTTGTAAATCATGATAGTTGGAAGTTCGTGTTGGGTGTACGATTATTCGATTAACTTAAGAGGACTCTTAAGGGAACGAAGTCACGGCATTTATTTTATTACGGCATTTATTTTGTGGTGGCAAACAAGCATACGGCCCACCGATGGTAAGCAGTCATCGTAGCATATACTGACACTCCAGAGGTATTACGTGCGCGTTGTCGACCCTTTAAAAACCTGTACGCTCCTTAATTAGTGCTAAATGTACTGTTACTGTTTTGTGAAACTCTTCCTAAATGGCGTTGTTATATTGATAAGTAAAGAGGGGCATCTCAATTATTATATAATATTAAATAAAGATAATTGAAAACCCAATTTAGTTGTAGGTATTATACCCATATTCTATTACTCAAAATTAGATAAATCTAGCTGGCAGGAGTTATGTATATAACATTGGCGTAAAAATTAACACGATGAAAAAGTGCCAATTAATAAATATTAAACTGTATTTTATTAAAAAACAATAAAAATATTATCACAACTTAATAATGCAGTCTCATAAAACAACCCGCTCCATCAGCAATTCAGCACTGTTCCGTAAACCACTTATTTTTTACCTTCATAATAGAATTTTTGATGACAGTAACGAAACGAACCAACGGCACTGACTTTTATAAGATTAACAAAACACTCGAATGTTCCATTGTATCGTACAGGCCAATCAAACATCGGTATTGCCGCGTATTTCACTGAAGGTAACCTGCGAAACGGTTTTTCCGTACACCTCACTATATAGAGCCTTATTCTCGTGTGTGGATCTGAAGAGTAAAAATTATATTGTAAACTATTTCGTGTGATTTAGTGTACTATACTGCAAAACGTAATTCAAGGCCAAAAAAAGTAAGAAATGTTGCCACTTTTTTACTAGCGCGTCTTGTATTTATGTACGAATAAGTAAATAATAGTTATTTGTACAACAAGAGATCAATATTTGATATTTCTTCGAGTGCTTATTTTGAGTCCCGTGCAAGCGAAAGATTCTATAATAGATTCACAAGCGTAGCGAGTGAATCTAATTTAGAATCTTGAGCGTAGTAAGGGATTCAAAAGCGCACGAGATGTAAATAACTTTGATCTCGTGTAGTACACAAAAATTTTCACCCTAAGCAGTGAGAACATACCTAGAGGGACAGAGATAATAGAACCCAAGTATAAACTTGTATTAGACCCCGCATGTTGAAATGACATTTGACTATAAAAGTCACTTGAATGACATTTTGTCTCACTCAGTGAGCAAAATGCGATTTTGCTCACTGAGTGAGACAAAATGACTCAGTGAGCAAAATCGCATTTTGCTCACTGTTTTTAAGAAGAAAAGTACCCTTGTTCGAGCTGCTGAGGTGAAAAAGTACTTTTTTAAATAGTAGGAGTAAAATTACTAATAAATAAATTATCTTAGCGTGATTATTTATGAAAAAAATTTACTATTTTACAAACTAATTATTGCAGTGGCAACATTGTCTTACTTTTTTTGGTCTTGAATTACGTTTTGCAGTATAGATAGACCAGCGGTGGAACAAAAATGGGTTTTGATAACATTAAAGTTTTTTCTTTTTTGATATGTTATTGTAAGCATGTTAAATAACATTCATGTAAAAAGTTAGAAAATTTTAGGTGGAGCGTTCGGCCATATTTAAATATTTAAATTTTTGCTAAATAACTATGTAAATATAAAATTAAAGTTACAAGAAACTTTAACATATTCAATAACACTTTAATTTATTCACAATATTCGGTTTTTAGAAATCTGGAACAGCTGCTTTCTGGTGAACGTAAAAACACGAATTATTATGTAAATACAGAATTAGAGTAGTTGATATTGCAAAATTACGATATTACCTATCAACTTAGTATACATGTAAAAAGTTAGAAATGTAGACAATGTGCTTGTCTAGATATTGATTTCTGGTTAAGCAGTATAGCCAATATTGAATTAAAGTTTGTAGAGTTAATATTACACGGTCATAATAAAGATCTTACTTCTCACACAAAAGATTAGAAATATAAAATCACGGCGACACTAAATACTGATACCGCATTCCGAGCTTATATGTATTAAGTTACATTTCAAACGCGCGGCGTTTTCGCGCGCCGCGCTGTGCGCCGGGGCAGGAGGCAGCGATCGACGGTCGCGGGCTAGCGGTTAGCGCGGTGACCTTAAAAATACGCAAAGCGTTTATAAAATTATTATCAATGGTAAATAGTTATTTTACCCAGTACACTAATGGAAACTTACCTTCCCTTATTTATTTCTATATGTACTAGGGATTGCCCGCGGTTTCGTTTACGTAGAATTCGTTATCGTGTTAAGTATAGAAATAATAGATACATTTGAAAATTATTTTAGGTGCATTGTCATACAGATAACTACCCTTGTTAAAGTATTCTTCAAATTCAATACACAGGTGTCATTTCAATATAATTTTGCGTAATTTGGCGCTTTTAGGTTATAAATGACTAGCGACATATATTTTTTAAGAGCGATCATCTCCGATAATATTTACTTTATCATAAAATCAATTTCAAACTAACGTTATTCAATATTTATCATTTTAAAGTCAGTATTACCAACCAACTGATCCAATTTACCTACGGAAATAACTCAAAATTTGCATCAAATTAAATGCCACTTTTATTATCCGTTTCGAACAATCAAGAGGGCCTTTACGAGCTGATGTGATGAAAATTTTATTTAACCTTCGTCCCTCGAAACCTTCACTACGCTTAGCTCAAGGTTCAATTTTACGAACTACTCGCTACGCTCGTGCTTCAATTTTAGAATGTTTGAATTTGTGAATGTACTTCCTGCCTCGCACAGCCAAACTGGAATGAACTGTCCGATACGACCTTCAAACCTTAAAAGACCCCCTTGTTAAAGGTCGGCAACGCGCTTGCAACCCTTCTGGTGTTGCGGGTGTCCATGCGCGGCGGTAATCGCTAACCACCAGGTGATCCGTCTGCTCGTTTGCCTCCTATTTAATAAAAAAAAATGTTTCGCTTGTTTGGGTATCAATATTAGCACGAGCGGTTAATCAACAACTTTTCCCCTTGTAAAACAAATAAGGTAGGTGAAGTGCAGGCATATGACCCGCCGGGTAACAAGGCCCAGCATTCAAAAATAACAGTTGCTCCCTATTATTCCCAATTATTCTGAATTTGTACTTGTTGCTAAGAAGGTCCACTGTCAGTGCAGGTAAAAAGGTCCAGTCCCGGGCCTTATTGAACGTATGAGATGAAATATTAGATTAAAATATTTTAAGATAATTTTGAATATTTTTAATCTCTTATTAATAAGGTCGATTTGAAGAAACTTCTATAAAATTATGACTTATAAATAACACTTGCACTGCGTGGGCTGTCAAAATTGCTGCAGACTTTTCTTGGTCTAACTCTAATAATTTATCACTTGCTTTATTGACCTAAAGCCGTTTATAGAATCAAAAAGTCTAATAACATTGAGGCACTTATACTTTTTAAAGGCAGTAACTATTTACAAGTGACTTTTTTTGTTAATACATAGGTAGGTATTTACGATAGAAGTGCGAAAAATAGATATTTTGCAACGAGTGACAAATTTTAACACACGGCCAAAGGGAGTGTGTTAATGTGCTTATTATAGCAGCGGTGTCGTAATGTAGCACCAGATGTACTGTCAAAATTATGTTAAAAGATAATACTCATTTGTTACGAATAAATATTTATACTGTAAAAAATTATCCCACCAAACACATTTTCATGTAAATTGTTGCTAAGACGAAACCATAAGACTCGCACTGTCAAAAAGTTGTCAGATCTCTTGTCGAGCCAAGCTTCAAACTCTACAAGCCCTAACTTCACTAACTCTACACCTTAGTCAAAATATGTGGCTTGGCTGTTTCGCTACCGCCACATGGGCATAAGGTGAAAAATTTATTAAATTCATTATTTTTAGGGTTCCGTACCTCAAAAGAAAAAATACTGAACCCTTATAGGATCACTCGTGTGTCTGGCTGTCCGTCTGTCACACCCTATTTGCTTCGTAACTACTGCACCAATAAGTTGAAATTTAGTATACACATGTAAGTCTATAACCCAAGAACATATATGTAAAGTAAATAATAGAAATTCAAATAAAGGGGTCACTTTTGAGATGAATGATAAATAGAAGAAAAAAAACACTATATCTTGTTATATATCAAATTAAGGGGCTCATTGTGAGAACCTCAGATATATTTTTTCATAATTTTAAAATAAATAGTTTAGAAGTTATTTAAGAAAATACGCAAAAAATGACCATTCCCCCCCCTTATCTCCGAAACTACTGGGTCTAAAATTATGAAAAAAATACACATATTAGCTCTTTTCCTATAGATGCCAGAAAAACCTATTAGAAATGTGCAGTCAAGCGTGAGTCGGACTTAAGTACCTAGTTTTCCGATCCCTACGGGTTTTTTAAAGACATTTTACTCACTTTTCTCTAAAAAAATATATATATTGTTAAAATTGTGTAATGTATGGAACCCTTGGAACGCGAGTCCGACTCGCATTTGGGCGGTTTTTGTATTATACTTACAGTAGTTCTTGTAGCGAAACGGCCAAGCCACATACTTTTGGTGTAGAGCTAGTAAAGTTAGAGGGCTTGTAGAGTTAGAAGCTTGGCAAGAGATCTGATAACTTTTTGACAGTGCGAGCCTTATGGTTTCGTTTGGGCAACATTTTACATCAAAATGTTTTTGGTGGGATTTCACTTCTTTTTGTAAATTGCTTATGACAATCTGCCATGCCCTAATTTAAAGGGTTGGGGGTGATTTACTATTAAAAATCCTGAAATAAGTATCTGGGGGCATCTGTTACACAATGTACTTCTTACTGATTCCCCATATAAACCCTTCACCCCGTAAGGGTAAACTTTGGAGTTGAAATCTGCCTTCACCCCGTAAGGGTAAACTTTGAGGTTGAAATATATTCTATATCCTTCCCCATAACAATACCTATGTACATACCAAATTTCAACTAAATCGGTTCAGCGATTATTGATTCCCCATACAAAATTAAACCCCCTCTTCATCCCCTTAGGGATAAAAAATTTCAAGTTTTTGAATTTATATGTTGTTTGGATCATCAAGTGAGTGAGTCAGTGACGAAATAGAAGTTTTTAGATATGAATAAAATCTAAAGTATAAGAGCTATGCAATTGATATTTTTTTTTTTTTATTATGAATGGGCTTACTCATGGCCACAGACTAGCCGAGGCGTAGACGTGGCCTACGATGGAGCGAGCTCGCCCAGAAGGTGCCTGTTCACTCTTGATTTGAAGGTTGCCGGGTTATAAGAACACGGAAATATAGACGCCGGTGTCGGTAGTTGAGAATTGTGTACCCACCCTAGATTATGAATAAACGGTCTTGAAGTCCAACTCGAGTATCATTGACGCCTACCCTGACATGGCGCAGCCGGAAATTATTTAAATGTTTTAATTAGCGAGAATATAGTATAAACAGTTTAACAAATTCGTTAGTGGGACCTAATTGTTTATATACAAACATGGAAACAGTGCTTACGCCTCCGTTGCCGTTTACTTATGATCAAAGTTTATTGAACATTACTACGGGCAGTTTGAGTGACAGTTGGAATAAGTGGAGTAAAGGATTTAAAATATATTTCGAAGCGTGTGAACTTTCTAAAAAAACACCGGCCATACAAATAAACATATTGCTTCATGTAGTGGGTGAACAGTGCAGAGAATTGTATGAACAACTAAATGTGAAGTGTACAACGGTAGAACAAGTTTTGGCCGAGTTTAAAAAATATTTTGATCAAAAGAAAAACTTAACGGTCGAGAGGCATCGATTTTTTACGCGAAGTCAGGCAGAAAGTGAAACAATAGAACAATATGTGTTTGATTTAAAGAAATTATCAACTTCATGTGAATTTGGAACTTTATGTGATTCCTTGATTAAGGATAGATTGATATGTGGCATCGCGAGCAAAGCTATACGGGAGAGATTATTACGTGAAGCCGACTTGACTTTAGAACAAGCTATGGAGATTTGTCGAGCAGCTATAGTATCTAAAGTGTATTCAGAAAAAATAATTGAAGAGTCGCGAGAAAAATCGGTACATAACATAACGACGGGTGATGATTCATTGCAAGATAATAACGTGTGGCAAATATCACAACGAGGAGGTTACGGTCGTGGCCGAGGACGGTTCGCGGGGTCGCGGGGCGGCCGCGGCGCCGGGCGCGGGGCTGCGAGCAGGCGCAGCGCGGGCGGTTGGCGCGCGCAGGACTCGACCGGGTCGGCGCGAGCGGCGGCTGGCGCTGGCGGGAGCGGCGCTGGCGATCGTGGTGTGACGTATAACGCGTATAATAACAGTCGTTGTTGTAACAAATGTGGCACAACGCACGGAAACTATGCGTGCCCCGCGTATGGAAAACGTTGTTTACGGTGTTCGCGTTTGAATCACTTTTCGCGTATGTGTGGTGTGTATCAGATTGAGGAGTCGGACCAACAGGTAATATATTGTCTTAATAATGAGATAGATGAATGGACGATTGTTTTAAATGTTAATAGTCATAACTTAGGATTTAAGCTTGATACGGGAGCCGAAGTTAATGTTTTGCTTCTACGCTACTTATCTCAGGTCGGTTTAAGCAAAGAAAATTTAATGGTTACAACATCGCGACTGCACGGTTATTCTGGAAAGAACTTGGATGTTCTAGGGAAATGTTTTTTGAAAGTGGTATATAAAGATAACGTATATTTTTTGGAATTTAAAGTGGTTGATGTGCCGTCCGCTCCTGTATTAGGTAAATATGATTGCAAGCTATTGAATTTGGTTAAAAGAGTATTTGCGGTGAGTGAAACGGAGCAATTACATTCTCCGGCTTTTGTTACGGAATATAAAGATGTATTTCAGGGTATAGGTTGTTTGCCTGGCAGTTATAAAATTAGAGTGAATCGCGAATGTAAGCCTGTAGTGCACGCTCCAAGAAAGGTACCAATACCATTGCGAGAAAAATTAAAGGCAAAGTTAGAGGACATGGAGCGACAAGGTATCATAGAGAAGGTTGAGGGCCCTACTGATTGGGTCAACAGCATGACCATTGTAAAAAAACCAAATGGAGACCTTAGGATATGTTTAGACCCAAAAGAATTAAATCAAGCTATAAAACGAGAACACTTTAGGTTGCCTACGTTAGATGAAATCGTTTCGAATTTATCAGGGGCTCAGTATTTTAGCACACTAGATGCTACAAATGGTTTTTGGCAAGTAAAAATAGAAAATAGTGACCTTTGCACTTTTAATACACCGTTTGGGAGATATAAGTTTCTACGTATGCCCTATGGAATATCGTCAGCGTGTGAGGTTTTTCATCGCAAAATATATGAGAATTTCGACGATATTGAAGGAGTTTGTATGTATGTAGATGACATTTTAGTCTTTGCAAAAACTAAATCGGAGCACGATGAGAGATTGAGACAGGTGTTAGAGAGATGTCGTAAAATTAATTTAAAATTAAATTTGACTAAGTGTAAGTTTGGTCTCGAGGAAATTAAATATTTAGGACATAAAATTACGAGGAAAGGTCTATACCCAGATGATAGTCATATCTCGGCTATTATTAATATGCCTAAGCCACAGAACAGTAAGGATGTCGAACGTTTGTTAGGGCTAACGACTTACGTGGGTAATTTCATACCTAATCTTTCTGATAAAACCGAACCCCTCAGGGAATTGTTACGGAAGGATATAGAGTGGCACTGGAATGAGAGACATGAAAACACATGGAATGTCATTAAAAAGTGTTTGTCTCAAAAACCAGTGTTGCAATATTATAGCATGACTAAGCCAATAACACTTTCTGTCGATGCGAGTAAGAGTGGCCTTGGATGTGTACTTTTACAAGATGGCCTGCCCGTGTGTTATGGTTCAAAAGCGCTTACAAAAACTGAACAGAGGTACGCACAAATAGAGAAAGAGTTATATGCATGCGTACATGCATGTGAAAAGTTTTATGGTTATATTTATGGGCGCACAGATATAACAATCGAAACTGACCATAAGCCCCTCCTGAGTATAATAAAGAAACCGATTGTGGATGCTCCACCCAGGTTACAACGCATGCTGTTAAGGCTCCAACCGTATTCGTTTAAGCTGGTTTACAAACCCGGCAAGCAGTTGCATATAGCGGACGCGCTATCGCGCGCCTACGAGCCGCTGGCGGCCGCTTCCAGCGACCATCATGACCTGCAAGATGAACTTTCAGAGGCAGTCCACACTGTGTGTGCATACAATGAGTTAACTGATACTCACTATTTAATACTACAAAAAGAAACGGATATTGACAGTGAGATGCAACTGTTAAGAAAGTATATTAGAAAAGGATGGCCGGAAGAAAAAAAAGACGTAGAAGATGTTGTGAAACCGTACTGGCAATACAGAGAGGATTTAACAGAAGGAAATGGATTACTATGGAAAGGATGTAGAATAATAATACCTAAAAAGTTACGCGGTGACATGCTTCAAAAAATACATTATGCACATTTTGGCCTTGAAAAGTGTATGTTAAGAGCGCGAGATTTATTGTTTTGGCCCGAAATAAATAATCAACTAAAAAACTATATATCTAATTGCCAAGCATGTTTAACATTTAGAAAAAACAACACAAAAGAAAAACTCATTCCACACGAAGTACCAAAGAGACCATGGTCTAAAGTAGGTATTGACATATTTCATATTAATCGAAAAAAATACTTTTTGGTTGTCGATTACTACACCAAATATGTTGAGGTACGCGAATTGCGTAGCACACTGTCTCACGCGGTAATAGATGAGTTAAAATGTATATTTAGTAGTCATGGCATACCCGAGATAATTATGTCCGACGGAGGACCTCAATTTGTTTCACGCGAATTTAGTAATTTTGCAAAAGAATGGCAATTTAATCACGTACGCTCATCGCCTCACTATCCCCAGTCCAATGGACAAGCGGAACGTAGCATTCAAGTAATAAAAAATATAATTAAAAAATGCACCTACACCTCGTCCGATTTTCGCCTAGCCTTGCTAGAATATCTTAATACGCCAATTAGCGAATACTTACCCGCTCCGGCAGAATTACTTCAAAATAGAAAGTTACGTAGCATTCTACCACTACGCGAAACAGTCCTAGATGCGACAGTTAACTACAATATTAGGAACAGATTAATTAACCGTCAAAATAAATATAGAAGGTATTACGATTTAAATGCAAAAAACCTGTCTCCCTTAATAGTAGGACAAAAAGTAAAGGTAAGGCACGACAATAACAGTGTTTGGATAAGCGGTACGGTTAGTAAAATTTTAAGAAATCGGTCATATCAAATTTTGATGAGAAACGGTAATAAAATAATAAGGAATAGACGTCACATCATACCGGACTCTCCACACCGCCCGGAAACCGATCCGGAGTGTGGCTTCGATTACGACCACATTCTCCCGACGCAAATTCAATTCGCATCGACTTTGGCTCCCAATTCAAATATTGTTAATGTAAATACAAACCAAACTGATGCTTATGTAACTCGTTCCGGCAGGACAGTGATACCTCCCAATAGATGGGGCAACTGGAGTACATAACGGGAATACAAGTCTACCTGCCTGTTGGATACCTGTACTTACCTAATATCATAAAATATAAGTAGTAAAAACCAGTAAAATAGAATGCTCAAATTGACTAAGATAATAGCTAATAGTTTAGTTAAGTTATTTTTGTCAAATTCAATAATTAAAATATTAAATTTGATTCTCAATTAGGTTTGCATGCATTGCATGTAAAAAAAAAAATGTATATACATATACTGTAAATTAGAAAACATTTAATATTGTATAGATAAAACAGATGTGCAAGTTAACAATGTATCTAAAATTAGTAAAATACATATAAATAAGATTTATGCTTTATAAACCAGTAAATACCTAAATCTAAAACACTTTAAATTGTATATCGAAATGCAATCAATATTGTAGTAATTGTAAAAAAATAAATAAATAATTTAACTGTATTCAATGCATGAACTAAAAAAAAAACTTATAAAATTGTATAATAAAATTATGTCCTTTACAATCTATGTAAAAGCATAGGTTTGTTTAAAGCACTACACTATAGGTATGTAATAATAAAATTAAGATAATGCATGCTTGTATACCTAAAACAATTGTTTATTTTTTTTGTTGTTTTTGTTTTCAAGAAGGAAGATGTCGGTAGTTGAGAATTGTGTACCCACCCTAGATTATGAATAAACGGTCTTGAAGTCCAACTCGAGTATCATTGACGCCTACCCTGACAGCCGGCGGGGAATTCCATTCCTTGGCAGTGCGCATAAGGAAAGTAGAAGCAAAGCGCTTCGTGCGAATTGGTGGAATATCTACCATGTAAGGATGGAAACCGGCCGTGCGTCTAAAAGTCCGATGGTAGAATGTGGACGGTGGAATAAGCTCGTGTAGCTCTTGGGCACACTCCCCGAAGTGCAGCCTGTAGAATACCGACAGGCTGGCGACTTTCCGCCGATGGGCCAAAGACTGAAGCTTAGCCGTTAGCTTCTAATCATATATGCCTAATAAGTCCGAGAACTTTGTTTATCTGGTATAATCCAACCCCAAGTTATGAGGGTTCCAAAAAACGACGAAGCGCTTCGAGAAAAGGTAGATAGTGCCTAGTGCCCTTGCGCTTTGCTCGTCTTGGCAGGGGCACTGCCGTGCCCCCAGATGTTAAAAGATGATACTACTGTAACTAATAAAGATTTATGTTTAGTTACCTACTATTTTCGCGTAAACTAGACAATTTTTATATCTTTAGTTATTAAGGCCCAAAATAATTATTTCCACTTATTATAAATAAATCCTCCTGTTATGAAGTATCAAATATTGTTATTTGTATATGTATAACTCTTAAGTTAAAACAATAAAATCTGTTATTACCTACTGTCAAAATGATTATTTTTTGCGGGATTAAGTAATACACTGCTAGTGTTCAATAAGGCCCATAATAGGACTTTTAATGTATATTTTCCAAGAGTATCGTAATATTTTTATAACTATTTTGGTATAATGAAGAAACTTAAATAAATGAGAAACCTATTTGAGTGAGTTTTTCATACTTCATATCCTATTTATTTAAAAAAACCATTTTAATTTAAGGTGGGCTGTATATAGGCATATACGGCCCACACGGTATATATTCAGGATTTATACCGTGTAATATTGAGCAGTTGGTTTATAATATACATATTATGATATTGACGTTGAATAGGACAGGACATGATAATAGGAACCAGAAATAGGTATAGTTGGTCAAACCATTTGTCAGTAAATAAAAACAAAAAACTATATTCATCCTTTTCTTTTGGGTGCTAGTACTAGTGTAAGTCAAAGATAGTATGATGATTCTCTCTGTCTATGTTTGAAATGAGACAGTCCTTTGACAAACTATGTATAGTAAAAAATAGTTGTGAATATCTTGTACATTTTTATTGCAATATTAGTCAAGATAATGAAATATAGCTGGTCAAGCAAATCTTGTCACTAAAAAAAGGCGCGAAACTCAAATTTTCTATGGGACGATATCCCTTCGCGCCTATATTTTTCAAATTTGCCGCCTCTTTCTACTGCCAAGATCTGATTGACCAGCTGTAGGTATTTTTACGTAATAAGATATTTTAATTTCACGTAATGTCCGCATCTAATTTATATAGTTATGTGCACGGTAAACAAACAAATGAATGATAAGAAAAGACAGACAGTGTTACTGAGCGGGAGGTGGGGCGAGGGGCGAAGTATAGGTAGGCTATGATAGGCTCTCGAGCGCCGCGCCGGCGACTGACGGACCAGCGCGGCGTATGTATGAATTTCGCGCCTTTTTAACTAGATTTTACTATTACAATGCAAGCTACACGCAGAAATTTCTTACTTTCCATAATATGGCTGCGTATATTATTTTATAGTAATAGACTTATTTTTACAGACTCTAATTCAATATTAGATCTTATAGGACAAAAAACGCATATTAATTCTAGAGCATATATCTTATTCTTCTAGCTTTTTAGCTTGCCTATTAACTTAAAAAATGAGATATGTTGTTGTGGATTTATTAAACTTTAATTTAATATCGACAAAATAATAAGCTAATTTGTAGTTTGACAAAGAAGCACGTTAAAAAAAATTCTAATAATTTTACATTATAAAGCGTCATACATATTATAAACAATGGAACTTAAACATTGCACTTTAATTCAATATTAAAAAATCATTACAAAAAATATATAAATACCTAATTTATATCTAACGCTCGTTCTAACTTTTCATCATATATTGCAAATATGCTTAAAAATATGTAACATATCAGATAAGTATCACTTTTTCAACTTTAGAATTATCAAAACTTTTAGTGCAAAAATCCGGTCCCACTATTGAGCTAAGATGTGTGCGAGCACGCATGAACGATAATTACACTAAACCTTATAATCGTTGCAATAGGGTCCACCCAGTTAGTGTTGGCGATGGTAGGCAGGTTTATCAATTTCGAGGGTAGTCTAAACTAAACCATTCCGCGCTAGCGGTAAACATAACGGTAAGCATAAATGATTAGTCACTCGTCACTCGCCAACCTTAAAATAATAATCGCGCGCGTACGAAGGTAAAAAAAAAATGTTTTCGAACCGGGAATATTACGAAGTGGTACGGTGTTATTTATTAAGTGGTGAGTGTTTACGTGGTGCACAAAGATTATACGAAATGGAATCCGTTCCACGCCTTCGCAGACAAGGATTGAATCCAAGAGTACCATCTCGTGGGACTTTCGTTAATTGCGTCGATTTTTAATCAAATGTACGTAAGTTGATTCAATTTTTTAAATACGCCTGAATGCAAAGATTCCTGACCTAGTTTTTACTCATTGTTTTTAAGCCACGGACGTTTTGTTAATAATCATTAGTCAGAAATAACATTTTAGATTAAAAATGGGTTGCCTTTGCATTTTGACGGTTCTAAGCCCGTTAATATGAAAGGAAAAATTTGCAACTTATGTAGGTAATCTCGCTGCAATAGGGTTCATAATTGGTGAAGCGATTGCAAACAGCGGGAGGGGCGGGGTGTCAATGACCTTAACTGATAAGAGAGAAGCGGGTGTAGTGGGTAGTTGTCGGTTCACCATAACGTACGAGGTTTTTAGGACAACTTGATGATGAGTTATTTCGAAAAAAATGTACTGATCGGTATTAAAAGAAAAAACACGTGTTTAATATTTTTTCGAGTTCTTTCGGTTGTTTCAATTTGGCCAGTGAATTAAATTTCACCCTGTATATCCCTGAGATCATGGATATATCCATGTATATAGTTGACAGTTTTTTTTTGGATTTAGGTAAACAATACCTATTGTGGCTATGAGTTATAAATATTCTCCGCTCTGGTGACTCAATGCTCCGTTGAATTTGGTGTTATAATATGGTCTTATATAATCTTCAATTCTGAATATGGACCCTCGTCTATTTGCTGGCGCTCCTTCGCAAACAAGTTGGAATTGGTTTTGAAGCCCGGCGAATATACCGGCGGCCACTGTAATTTTAGCGTACCAGGCGTGAACAATATTCTACAAGGCTCGAAAATTTACCAAATTTAAAATGAGTTTTTTCACATTTACTGACTTTGAAAAAGAAGAATAAGGATGACTCACGCTAGACCGGGCCGTGCCCGGGCCGAGGCGTCCGACATGTAATGTTCCATGACGGCTAGTGGCTGATCGGTGATCGCGTGGTGCTCTCCATAGAAAATGAAGTGCCGGAAGCTCCGGCCAGGCCCCGGCCCGGTCTAGCATGAGTCATCCTGTATACATCGTAATATATTTTACTAATAACTATACGTTACTAACTAAATTTAAACAAATAAGAGTGTATAATCCACAATACTAAACTAAACCCTCTAAAAATAAACCGTAAAACATAGATATTTTTCTGATAGATACCGGTTACTGCAAAAATATAGATAACCTTGATACTCTAAATTACATTAATTTCAGAATGGGTTTCCTGATTATAGCTATTCCAATGATATTCCAATTTGCTCCAAGAAAGCGGAGCTACTTAATTAAGATTTGTTGACGAGAACTTAATAATTGCCTATTAAAACTTGAATTTTCCTTCAAACCACAATAGATACCCACAAATTTAATTTCCCGTCAACAGGATTAAATATTTTACAATTAAACTCCGAATTTAATTCAAATCCGACTGAGGTCCAGCTTTTGTGAAGTTTTACGGAGCGTTGTTCAGTTGGAATCCACTTATCAGGATTGCCTTCCATGGACTTCGCACTGTGTCGCTTATCAAATCTGATGGCTGGTTAATCAAACCTTATGTATTTTATTCCTAGGTCATTTAATTTTGATTACACATGTTAATGTAATTAAAAAAGACCAAATATAGGGGTCTCGGCCCCGAATACTATTTCGTACCCTTCGGTGTCGAGACCCTTGGCCCGTGGGGTCCGACCGCATCTACACTATTTAAGGATATATCCAAATAAAAAGGATAGCAGATGCCACTGGTGATCGTAGAGCTGGCAGCTTCCTCGCACAAAGAATAAGTATTGCGATACAGCGGGGAAATGCTGCCAGCATCTACGGCACCATTCCGCAGGATAGTTTGTAATTATTTATTTTTGGATTAGTTTTATTTATTTTTAGATTTAGTTTTTAAGTTTTGTAGGTTAGTTTTTTAATTATGTTTTAAGTATTATTTTGTTTGTAGGTATTAAGTTTGTATGCACTAATAAAAACATTTCGATTTTATTTTATTTATTTAAACTAGTTATAATTCTTTCAAATTGATGTTAGTGTCGCAGCGCACCTGTACCGAAATAAGTAAGATGCACGAGCAACAGACGATAAAATAAGATGTAATTGACATTCTTTGGTAGATCAAATCGTGGTTGCGTTTTTATCGGCTGTCACCATGTTTGTCACGTTCTAACAAGTAACGTAAGTGCCAAAGTGACGCATGACAGGACAGGCGATAAAGACGTGACCATGCTACCACCGTTGGTGTTTATGATGTACCATCTATTGTGTAAAAGATCTTCGGCCCGGTAAAACACGCTAAATGCTGTTTAACAACCTCTGGTTTCACCGTTTCGCACGCCATTAAACACAAAGTTTCTTTTTTTGTCGCGAAGAATAAGAAAACTTGTAACGAGAATGGATATAATGCTAAATGCTAGGTATGTTGTCCCGTTTAATACAATAAACCTTCGTCACAAAACAGATAGGTACAGAAATCAACCTTCATACAAAGCGCGCTCGAGCAACGCACACATAGACACTGCTCACGGACACGATATCTCGGACCAGTTGGGACCAGTGCGAGCGCGAGTGCCATCCGCTTGAGACACGCGTCCGTGAACTTTTTTGTGCAATAATGGAGAAACAAAACAAAAAGTTATTATAACTGTACAGTGGACGGTTGTTTAAATTCAACATTAAACGGTGAATTGTCGTTTTTTAAGCTACCAGTGGTTTCAGAGAGAATGCGTATGCGAATTTATTACATTGTACATGAGAATGCGAATTTATTACACTTAAAAATATAATAATCGTGTATTTCGCCAATCTCGGCATCATCGCAAGATATTTTCTGTGGCAAATTTGTAATATAACAATGACATTAAAATTAAAATACCTATTTGAGTTATTAATGTTATTATTAATTTATATTTCCATTCTTCCCGTTTCATCCTCAACAATAAATGAAACAACTAGATAAGTAGATACGAGATACGATACGATAGATACGAGTGCCACTATCACGATAGTTTTTTGTGCATAAGTCATAGTTCGCAACAATCGCAACCCTAGAGCGACCGCCGAGCGTAGGTATGAAAAGTAAAGTACATACATGTGATTGACTTCTGTACTTATCTATTTTGTGCCTTCGTAGACAAACCTACAAAGAGCCTCCCTCTATTGAACATATACTCATAAATGCCTTCAACAATTCAAGATTTTATATTATTATTAATTTAATCCATATCTATTTGAGTTTTTAGAAATTTTTGTTTTTTTTGCAGGAACTTTTTTTAGAATTATCATTGGTAGGTACAAAGGTTATTTGCTTATTAGGATTATGGTTTTAGCAGATGATTGTGACGCGTGTCCACTCCACCGTAGTGTCGAATCTACACAACATTTTGAATTAAATGACAGAATCAATTGATGGGATGTTTACAAATACAACATAACTGCTTAGAGCGGTTGACACTTTTTTAAGAACATTGTTAATCGTTTCAGATGTCAACCAGTGTAGTCAGTTATGTTGTTTTTGTAAACATCCCTTCAATTGATTAGTTTATATAGGTAACTCGGTTGCCATAAGCTCCTTTTACAGTAAATTGAAGGAAGAGATGGTTTTTTATGTAAAGTTTAATGTTTAACATTTTTCTTGTGCATAGGTAAAATAATTTTTTTACTTATTGATAAACATACTTAATGTTTCTAGTTTTAGTATTATATAAACAATGAAAAAGTAGGTACCATTTCATACTGATGAAGTACCCAGATTACAAATTGTAACGACGACCCAACAATTTCTCAACATAATTGTCCAAGACCTCTGTTTAGTTGGGCTGCTAACATGGTAGTAAATTATGGTGAGACTATTAACAGTACATTATGCGCTAGATAGTAGTTTAATAGGATCTGAATTCCCGTGTACCTCGCTGCGTTTGTGTCTTCCATGTATCTAGAGCGAGTTTCGCCTCGGGGTCTATTAAAACACAGATAAAATAATACAGGATCGGATTTGCAACCCAAAATAAAATGTGATAGCCCCCGACAAACACTTTCTTATGAGTTAAAACTGTCTACATCTAGAATTAAAATAAACAGGATCCAGGGGCGGGAACAACCAGATATCTACCTATATCAAATGCATCATCGTGTAGCCATCACCAATCCCTCAGCACCTCTCAGTTATGGCTCCTCTACACGATGGGCCAACGCCGGCCACTCCAATAAGGGACGCAGCCATGCGGTATAATGAGTTAGGAATATCACTTGGTCCCTCTAACGCATAAATGCGTCCCTTGGAGTGGCCGGCGTTGGCCCATCGTGTAGAGGAACCATTAGATTCGATTCTGCTTTAGCACAGAAAACTGTATATAAATTGGAATTTATTAGTAGATATTTTTCTAAGATAAAGTTCGGTGTTTAAAATTTAATACTTTTGAAAGTGTGAATGAGTTTATTTTTTTCGTCCATACTCACTAAAGTATTGACAAACCTACATTTTCATATTTGGCGAAGGTACCTTACTGGATTGTTGTTGTAGTAAACTGTGTTAGGTTATGTGTAGATGTAGATGCACGAATGGTACATAACTATGTACATAGGTACTAATACACAACAAAACTATAAATACACATTCCATACAAATAGGCATAAAATACAAAAACACCAACAATCATTAAAAAAAACACACACACACAAAACCAAACTAATCAAATAACCCACCCCGAGTCATTCCAGGCGCAAAAGTCCCCACCACGCTCGCTGCGTTTCCGCGTTGAATCGCAATAGATAACCTCTGGACCAGGAATGATCCGGAGCGGGGATCAAGACCCCTCTCGCGCAAGCGACTCCCGACTCCCTAAAGAAGGACAGTGCCTCCAAGCACCAACACCCAGCGGTCTCCACCGCGAGCGGAACAAACAAATAACCACCAAGGTAAATAACACATAGGTACCTACTTGATATAATAATTCGGGGGACTTATTTTATCACCAGTGGCGTATCTGCTTTGTAAGTACACTTGCGTTCCACACGTGTGTCTAGTAATGTATGTGAAATACCTATTTTCTCCAGAGTACAATAAGGTGTCTGTTTGTAAATACAGAATTATATTTAAGATTCCCTACTAGGCTCTAAATCCAGAACAAGACCATTAAAAATGCACAAAACTATTCGGTAGTTGTAAAATTACGCAGTATAGTATAACCTACCTACCTACTTAATTACTTACCTAGCTGTTTATTTTAGAAAAATTGTGTTTTTTAACTTTATAAGAAAATCTTATGTTGTCTTACTCCGTTTTACGCATATAGATAGGCCCTAAAAGCTTTTGAGGCGATATTTTCATTCTACATCTGTGAAGAATTACTTTAATTTGAGTAGAATATAATACATAAAAAGTACATACCATCAAAACAATTATAAGTATTACCAATCTACATTATCACGACACCCTTACATTTATTCAAATAATCTTGCAGCAAAATATCTGTTTCGGTTTAGTCCAATAACTTTTTAATAAGAGTATGCACCGAGAAGCTAACTCCATTCATTGCTCTACATTAGCAAGTTGGCTGACACGTTTAAGAGCGCTCGTACAGTGTTATTAGGTGGAGCTACGTCCGAGCTAATTAGACATTGTGTGTAGCCCCAGGGAAAGATGGTGTCGCAGTCTTAAAGGGTCCACTGACTACAGTCCGCCGGACGATATCGGCCTGTTAGTTAAACGCAAAAGTTCCGAACAACTGACAGGCTGATATCGTCCGGCGAACTGGTAATCTGTGGGCCCCTTTAGCGGCTAAGGGCGCGAATTATAAACGTTCGGTGTACGTATCCACACTATAGGTGTTATTGTTTTGACAACAAGGCTAATCAGTTGAACTGTGAACTCAGATAGGTAAATAAAGAAGCGACATCTGGAAGTCCTATTTGGAAGAAATATCCTAAATCTTCTTAGCAACTTTCCGTTAGTACATACTTCTAGATGCTCGCCTGTGCTTGACCGCCCAGAAAAGGAGTAGGTAAACAGCTTAGAATTCGACATGACGGAAATTGAAACATATCTGTTTTCGAGACAGGAAAAAAAAGTACAAATATACCTATATAAAAGCCACCCACCTATTTATTAGATCACATCACATATCTCCAGTGTATAGAATAAAACAAAATAATTTAGAAAAGGAGCGGTGTTCAGGCTTATAGCGTACCTATCGTACCGGTTAACTGTAGGCGCCTGGTTGGCATATAGGCTAAAGCATTTCCACTGGTAAAGTTTTAGCATTTAATAAAACAGTTCATACATTTGATGGACTCGTGAACAGCCAGGAATAGCTAATGACCAACATAATTCCTCTCTAACATAGGTACTAGCCGTTTGGCGTTTTCGAAACACATAGGTTGAATTTCCGTGTAAAGAGGTACACAGGGGGTTGGTTAAAAGCGAGCTTGTGGACCGTGCCACCGCAGCACTATTACTCCCACAGCTTCCCGATATCGAGCTTACAATTGCCTCTAGGCATATCGTAATATATGTTATCTACAATTTACAAAGGAATCAAGATCCCCAATAACTCAGAGAGGTGTTTGACTTAAGTGGCAGAAAAGTTTTTGAATGGCGACAGCCAGAATAGGCCCCCAAAAAGGTGAACCGATCATCTGGTCAAGATCACAGTAAATCGTTGGATGAGGACAGCGCACGTTCGTTATGTGGACATCGTTCGTGAGATCTGTGTCCAGAAGTGGATGTCTTTCGTTTGATAGTCATGATTAAGGAAGTGGCCAGTTACACTGGTTGACTTTGGTAACAATTTCGCCTTCATTTGGAGAGCAGTAGGAACATATGGCTAGCCCCGGGCCGTCAGCGAGCAGCGTGCGGTAAAATCGTCGGCGACCACCTCACATAGCCTTTTAAATTAAATACCTTTCGGAACTAATTTCCTAAATTTACGCATCGGTCATTTCAGAATATCCGACAGCTATTCAACCAAATGAATATTGAATATCCAAGTTACATCGACACGTTAGATTGGCACGCATATATGGTTGTTTGGCACGCTAGCGGGATTTTTTATTTACTCACGCCTACGGCTTTAGCGAGTAAATATCGATCAAAAAGTTGCTGACGCATGTCGGAGGAAAAATCCGACTTCGATGAACACCCTTGTAACATTTCAATATTTGTTAGAATTTTATGAACTTTGATGATACTTGTCGATAAAATGACGACGCACTTTTTCCGATTTCCAATTTTCTTCCTATATTATTTGTAAGTAAAATGCTCTTTGACGATAAGACCACAAGTTATCTCTACTTAGGTTTGATTATTTTCTATACTGTTTTTCATAAATAAAATAAAATAGAACTAATATTTTGTAAATGTGATCTAATGTATATTCCAACCGACTTTAAAAAAGCAGAAGGTACCTAAGTATTCAATTTACAATTAGTTTATTAGTAATTTAGTATTAACCTTTACTCGGCATTATGAAAGATTTTAGTTAGAGACCGTTTTAAAATAGTAAATGCAGTGAGCTTATGAGCAACACTTTACATGAACTAGGTAGTTCGTAGGGATTTCCAAACAGTTCTGTTAGGTAATGTTTTCGTTCTGAAACCAGGTTAACAGGCTATAGTATTTCCGTCGAGTCCCGCGCGGGTTTATCGGCTTCCAACGGCTTACTTTCGTCTGGGACTCGTTCGGAACGAAAATGCCAACGCGATAGAAAAGCAGAGAACCTAATAGCCTTCCTTACCTGATAAACGTGTACCTGCCTACTTACATGGAAGTAGGTGTGCAAAAAACTCATTCCCAAATAATACCAATAGATTTGGCCTCTGTCCCTAAGCATTTTCACTCTAGAATTTCTAGATAGCATATATACCTACAGGTAACCATTCCGGAAGCTTATTCAAAATTTACAAATTGAACTTAATATTAGTTTGATATCACTTCTAGGACATATCGCTCACGCCAATCGAAAGTAAAGCGCAAAATGCATTGCAAGTGTTATCCTATCTGCCTAATCGTAAGTTTTCAATGTTGTTACATAATTGCAAATTAATTTAAATACATTATCTAGACTAGACTATGAAATTAATTATATGTTTAGTGATTACATTCATTCGGTATCTAAGTACAGCATCATCATCATTTCTGGGAATGCATTTCATCATCTAAATGAGAAAGATCTAATTTAAGGCACAATATTATATACAAATGGTATATAATGTATGCCCTTCACCCATATTTTGTTATTAATAAACATCGCTCATATTCCACGAACTAATTCAAAATTTCCAGATTAACGCAACACTAGGAAGTTTGCGATGTTAATCATACGAGATCAGAGTACAAATCAGTAATTAACTCGCTACAATCTGCCGAAGCGCGGATGCAAACTAAATTATAATTTGGAATTGGCGATGTGACCGTCAACCGCTCCTGAAACTTGCTTTGACTTCATCGCCTCAATTTACTAGAGATCGTACTTATTTTAGGAGGTAATTCTGCGATGCGAAATCGATAAACTGGTGTTGGATTGAAACAGCTTGATTCACAGCTTTTGTTAGAAAGGGACTTCCACTTGTATTACAAGTTACAAGCTTGTGATAAACAGGGCACTGTTCATTGAATTGTAGATTTTAGAATGAAATTGGATAGATGATGATAATGACTGACGGTTATTCACATTATCTATCGTTAAGGATAGAGGCTAACAGAAGAGTATTCCGCTTCGCACCGCACCGAGTTGAGCTAACCCCCTTTCAACAGATGGCTTGTAGTCTTGGATTGGATTAGATTAAGATAATCAAAATGGTTGCTCACAGGAGTTCCAAATGGGTTCCAATATTCTTGAAATTGGGATCACGATGGGTATCGAATCATACGGTACGAGTCCAAATATTAAATTATATCGAATTTCGGTAAACACACCCAGATGTTACGCCCACTTGTTAATTTATTAATAATAACTTAAGGATGACTCACGCTAGACCGGGCCGGGGCCGGGCCGGAGCTGCCGGCGCTTCGTTTTCTATGAAAAGTACCACGTGATCACCGATAAGCCGTCATAGAAAATGACATGTCGGACGCCTCGACCCGGGCACGGCCCGGTCTAGCGTGAGTTATCCTTTCCTATTATTTAAAATACTTATGTATTTTGTTTGTAACCTCGTTTAAAATTTGAGGGCAGATAGAATACAAAATGCGACCTTAAATAATCTGTAGTAATAGGATATATCTCCCATCGGACATGAATATTATAATGGAAAGTATGCCGAAGCCCTTTGAGCGGCGGTGACCACGGCAAAATTGTGCTCTTACCGATATCCTATGAATATATTACATGAGATATGGGAACCCTGTAAAAATTACTTTCCCTGTTTATTGTGTGCCCACATAGTGATGGACCTACCGTGGGAATATGTCCCTTTCCGAAAATATTCATATAAATATTCCCCATTTATAAATTACCAGGAAGACTTCAAACATATTTCAGGAAAAGGTCATTTCTGTTCTGTTTACAATACAAGAACAGTTATGGACTCAAATAAATACTGAAAAAATGTAACCCGCATATAAAAGTGAAGCCATTATACTAAAATTATAATTTAACTACCTATTGATTCTCTTAATTTTGCGATGTATACAGGAAAGACGCGAAGGAGTTAAGCATTAAATATTAGTATGTGTATTACACTTTTTTTACAGTAATGCTTGGAAAATCGATAGTACTTACTAGAATATTTCTTTAGTGGCGATTTTTACCAGGCACGTTTTCGGGAAATTACCAGTTTGGGGAAAATTCTCAGTAACGGCCCGTCACTGTGCCCACACCATGCGATCCAACGCGTTCGGTTCATTTGTACACGTACCTATGTTATTTCCTGAGCCTTGCACATAAATTATTGTGTTTACGCCCACGTATCAGCTACGTTTCTTACAAATATATTAACTCGGCTTGCTGTTTCGTCTACAAGTAGGTACATATACTTGGTCAAGCAGATCTTGTCAGTAGAAAAAGGCGGCAAATTTAAAAAATGTAGGCGCGAAGGGATATCATCTCATAGAAAATTTGAATTTCGCGCCTTTTTCTACTGACAAGATTTGCTTGACCGTCTATAGTTGTTTTTTTTTTTACATTTCGTAATTTAATCACACTCAACTATTTAACCAACTAAAAACGAACAAAGGCAGCCAGCATTTATTTTGTTGTTATGTTTTCTTGGATATTTGTGCCACCTAGTTAGTTCTAGTTTTTACCAGGTTTCACTGAAAATCAGCGCAGCGTCACGTAGTGTATCCTAGGATTCACTTCGGGACATCAAGCTAAGTGAGGACCTTTTAGCATAATTATGTTCAGTTAATCGAAATGAATTAATGTTTTATGTAATTTTTTGTGATAATAAATAATTTATATTTTTATTTTGATTCAAAGGCGTTAGTGTCGAATTTACATAAATTCGCTACTAACGCCTTCACTAATACATATTAGTGTTCTAGAATGAGCCGCAGACATGTGGAACAGGTCGCAATCCGATTACGGTGCTCCAGTGTTTGCTGTCTGCATCGCAATGCAATAGAAGTCTCTATAGTGCTATGGAGTTTCAACCTTCTATTGGTTTAAACTGTAGACTGTAAACATTGTTTCAAGCTGCCAATATATAGAAAAGGTTTACCTAAGTAGGGCTATTTAGTTAAGTAGTAACTACATACAGGGATATTTAGGTATGTATGTACAACAATTTTTGCACAATTTAGACACAATGAGAGAGTATACAATTTTTGGGTATTTGTAGTGTTGTCGTTTCGAATGTTCGTGCCCATGATTTTTTGTTAGTACGTCCTACTGTCCGACTACCCTATATTTGCCGGATGACGGATGACCACTTACTGCGGATTACTTATTTAGTAATATGCAGTTTAGTTATATCTACATACATCATTCCGTGACCCAAGATCTACTGCTGTATTCGAACTTCAAGATATTTACAAGAGACGAAACGTACTAGATCCATTCTAGATACGTTATAGTTTAGATATCAACTAGTTCTCTTTTGCAGCGCAATTCGGGCAACCAATGTCACTTTTACGTTAGATAGAGTAAAATATCTATTAGATGTGAATTGGATCTCTAAGTCATATCCTGTGGAAATCGTTCAAGAGTAGGTAGATCCAGAATCGCGCAAATGTCAAATTTGACAGGTTAGATCTTAAACATATCGTTATCGTATCTTGGTGATGTCTAAAAGATATCTAATAGATGTCTATTTCAAAATCCGAATCGGGCCCCTAGACAAACAAATTACTCCAGTTGGAAATGTATGTGTAAAGGAATTAGGGGCGAATTTATTAGTATTCTACAATGAGCCGCCGACACGTGGAACAGACGGCCTACCGCAAACTGCGTTCGACGTGTTGCACTTACCCACATACGAATTTACAAGTGCGACAGAGTGGCAACACGCGAACGTGGTTCGCGGTAGGCCCTCAGGTCGCAATCGGATTAGGGCGCTGGAGTACCCTTGAATGGAGATGGAAATGTTTAATCTACTATTAGCTAAGAAAATATGTTGTGTCGGTTTATAAAATGTTTAATATGACTCGTGATAAACAAAATCACAGTGAAAAACCTTCAATATTGCTATCTACAAGCATTGTACTGTTATCAAGATTTTTCTAACAAACCTCATGACTCACTTTAGACCGAGCCGTGTCCGGGCCGGAGGTTACTTCTCTATGACATGACAGGCGATCACGTGATGCTTTCCATAGAAAACGATGCGCCGGAATCGCCGGAAGCTCCGGCCCGGACACGGCCCGGTCTAACGTGAGTCATCCCTTAAATAAATCGTTTCTATCTAGCACGTTTTTTTTTCTATGAGTTACGTACAGGTATGTTTTAGGCATATTTTCAAAAACCTTGAATTTATTTTTCAAACATAATTACAAACACCAGGACAGGTGAAACTAAATAAAAGTTTATAAAATAGACTAATTTAAATTTAACCCATTCACATTCCAAACCATGACTTAATCAACGGCGTACCTACTTTTTATAAAATTCCATCTTTTATTTGGCTTAGAGAACAAAAGGCCGCTAACAAAAAATATGATCTCGCCGCTGTTTTCCTTCAAGCACAGAAACTGAGGAAATCAGTTCATTTGTGTGCAAGCAACCGACTTAAATTATACACCTCGTAATTGGCTTCCATCCCGTCTCGCAAGCTGGGTACTTAGAAGAAGCTGAAAAACAACTAACCGGGATTTCATTCAGCGGAGAGGTGTTAGTCAGACATTGAATGCAGCTCATTCTCCACAATTGAAATGGTAATGCGACCTCGGCTTCCTAATTGCCATGCAAATGTGGCCTGGCTTGGCAGCCAAGGTATTCCCAAACCTTAAAGTTTTTGGTGTTTGGAGAGGCGAGTTTTAAATTAACGCATAGATGATCCGTTTTGCTTCTAATCCGGTTTGCTTCAATTATTATCGCGTTTTCCGCTTCGGTCCAGAAATATTCAGAGTTTTGTTTGCGAAAATTTGATCGAAGCGGGAATGTTTCTTGACAGTATACACATGATTAGGTGAAGTTGGCCGTGGAGCAACATTCCGCATCATGTAAGCTTTCTGGCCAAGCAATATTGAACGCTGACAATAAATTGTGCCATAGTGAATAGAATCAGGCGTTACTTTGCGAAAATCCATATTAATTAAAACCATAATACAGTGGAACCTGGATAATTGCAATCTCAAGGGACCGGCCAGTTTTTGTCAATTAACCAGGTTTTTCATTTAAGCAGGTCGTGTCAATTAACGAGGTTCAAAATGTCGTTGTGTCAATTATAGAGGTTTTGCATTAATAGAGGCTGCGTTCTGACAAATTTCTTTTATGGAGGTGCAAATAACCATTTAAAGTAGATTTACACGCTTACGTTCTGGGTTTCTGGTCGTTCTGGCCGCGTAGCCAAGATGCCAATCGCTAACGCTCCGTAGCGATCGAAACGCAACTGTCACTGTCACACTAATGGGGAAGAGTGATAGAGATACATAATGCTTTTCGTTGTCGAAGCGATAGCGATTGTAACCTTGGCTAGGGGGCCTGGTCTATAATATATTGCTTCTGTCTATACTTGCACTTTTACATTACATTAATTACCACTTTATTTTCTTATAATTTGGGTTTAAATAATTCCCTTGAGTTGTAGAAGAAAGTTTTATTAGAATGTAAAAAGCATACTTTGTTTTTTATTGATCAAAACTATTTCACCTACTACAGGCTGTGATAGATACCCAATAAATAATTAAAATTCTGGATGGAGATATAAATAAAATGGTCATTGCTATTAAAATATTGTTTCTGCTATCTACAACTACATTATTTCAATTACAGAGGTAATAAGTAAGACTCGTTTCAATAATAGAGGTAAAAACAAGAGCAAAAATAACGGATTTTTTTAGCACAGTGTCAATTATAGAGGTCTTAAGTTGCGATGTGGTCAATTACAGAGGCAAAATTACGAAAAGCACTAAAATCTAAATTGCAATTATAGAGGTTCCAAAATTTCAATTATAGAGGCTTTTTGGTCGCAAGGGACCGGGACCGGACTTTTGGTTGCAATTATTGAGGTTTTCCATTTATCCAGGTGCCAATTAACCAGGTTTCACTGTATTACTTTGCTAATCTGCGTAAAAGATAACGTGCTAGTCAATCAGTGCTAACCCGTTATACTTACTTGCGTAAGTATTTTTACGTGGATTAGCAAAGTAATATTTTGCTTTTAATTAAATTGTGTCATATCAACTAATATTTTACTAAACCATAGTCAGCGAAATAGATAGGTACTATTAATAATTAGACATAACTGTATAAATTTTGTAATTTTCTGTAGATGTGCACGAATTTTAAGTAGTCAAGTTAACATACAGTGATGTAGAGCGGAGTTGTAATTAAGGCTACATTAGCATTGCCAATTTGACTAACATTCGTGTCGTGGGCTGTTTGGTAGAAGTAGGTACAGTTGTGTGTAATACTAGCAGTCAATAAGAAAATGAAAATTAGGAAAAAAACTAGTTTCAGATGAATTACATATATTGGATTTTTTTTAAATATACCTCTTCATTACTTGACATTAATTCTAAATTAACTGTAACCTTTACTTAAATAATATTGGAAGTAAAAAATAGAGAAAACCGGCGTTCTTATTAACTCGCGTAACATGTAAAACCCTATGTAATAAATACAATCGTATACAATTATTGTAATTTAGTATCTAGCCTATAATTTCCCATCAAAGCTTTACATCTAAACCCAAAATCTTTCCTTTAAGACGATCTTCGTCGCAGAGTGTTTATTGTGTTGATATTTTAATCAACGCACACACAATTTGTCCATTTAAAAACACACTAAATTTTCTACGCTTGTAAAAGTTTGTCTACGGTTTGCATAACTAATCTAGTTACAAGTGAAACATGCGAGTTCAACTACAAACAGGAATAAAATATGCAAATAACGTAGCGGAACCTAATCTGCAATTCGTGTCCATATATAGGCAGTAAACAGATTTATGACTGATCATTTAAATGGTTATAAGCAAAGGCAAACATTATTATCAAGGAGATTTAACCTTTAACCTAACATCTACAACCTTTTCTATGCCTTTTTTTGCGATTTCGGGGCAAAGAGAATATAATCATTATTCACTGTTTTGGGGCTGGTATATATGAATTGAGGTTCGGTAGATGTCGCTACACGTTTTCGTAAGACATGTAAGAAAATAAAGAAGTGATGAATACATTTAATGACGGGTCAAGTAAACCGTATTTCAGTAAAAAAATGTAATTTCGCTACAAGATATCTCACCTTAATATTTACAATAAAGTTAATTAGTAGGTAGCATGTTAAAAGTCGTCCAATGTGACCTCTACGAGTATATTCAATTGTTCACTACGTTGAAAATGGCTAGGTAGGTTGATAAAAAATCCTGTATACAAACTACGAAATACGAGGTTCATAATTTTTGACAAATACGATACTATAATATGCTGACAGATTTTAAAGCTTATCGCTGTGGTTTTAACAGTAAAATAAGTATACTTCCGTACTCTCCTTGTCGAATGTGCATTACGTGCATTAGGCACTTCAACCGACATCTTACTATTCTTTGAGGAACTAGTTAAAAAGTTAAATGGAGCGTCTTTGACAGTCACAAGTCGAACTCTTAGCGATAGCTTTAACGTTCGTGACAACGTTGTTCACATAACTACTTGGTTTCGTGGTCTGTCTATCCTTGAGACATAAAACTTAGAAGTTATTTTTAGTTACGTAATACATGTAGTTGTAAGAGACAAATGTATATTGTAGGTAGGTACAAGTTAGTGAATAAATTTTGGATGTCGTCTACTAGTGAACGCTTTAAACCAATATTGTCTTTATAACTTAAGTGCTTGATCTGTCTCAAGTCTCAAGTAATTCAGTAAGTTCTATATTCTAAGATGGCAGTCGCTATAGTCATGCATAATAATCTTTGGTATGACTATTTTTAAAATGAACAAATCTTAGTCGGCTTTCCCAAAAAAAGCCATATAACCTGTCTTTTAATGTATTTTGCACTATTACTAGTTGGATATAGGTATTACCATATTTTAAATACTATTTGAATTCGGATACTCGTAGCTTAAATATTTATGGTTAGCTAATATTTATCACTCGTTTTATTTTATCCTATACAGGATGTCAAAGCATTTAATAAGTTTATAGGTACATATCCATCAATAGGGATGTAAAGCCTGGTAACATTGCAGGATGCGAGGAAGTTGAGTCCCGAGCGGCAACCGCGTGCCGCAGTAAATTATTGTGACCAGTATAGCTAATTTCTTCTTTCATTTTGAGGATCCATATACAATCATCATCATCATCATCTCAGCCATAAGACGTCCACTGCTGAACATAGGCCTCCCCCTTTTATGGGGGGTGAATGCCATAATCGCCACGCTTGGCAGGCGGGTTGGCGATCGCAGTCGAGTACACCGAATTTGAGGGACGCTGCTGCCCGTCCACCGGTGGTCTTGGCCATATACAATAGATGCTCCGAATGTACCGGTGCTGGCAGGTAACCTAACGTTAAGTAGGTATATCTGACTATTTGTCATTTCCGTAACGTAGTAATTTGGTTTAATTTCCTTAATAACGCGTAGTTACCTAGACGCATTTTACTACCTACATAATTATAGCGGTGGGCGGGACATTTAGTTCAATTAATGTAATTAGATTCACGAAGGGATTAATATGATTTCCAGCTTGCTAGGAATTAATTCCTCAAAACGCTTTTTTGGATCTAATTTGACTGGCCGGCCTAATTGACACATTCGCGTTTTTAAATAGTACGTATTAGAGCAACGCGCATAGCACCAGGTACTCGAAGTGCAAGCTTAGGTATTTTTATACAATATAATACTTCTGGCACTAAAATAAGGACTATTTCAGGGTACTGTGACTCGTTACATATGGCTAGTAGGTATACTAGAACAGGGCTACTGTTCTGATAAGCGCTACTGGCGTATCGCGGCACGATGCGCGATAAACCAGGCTCCTGATGGAAATGCATGCATATTTCCCGCAGCGCTGCGCTGATAAATAATCCAATAACAAACTACCTATATTTTACACGTACAGAGGTAGCATTAGGTATTGATGGGTAGTTTTATCAAGTTATCTGTTAAAGGGAAATCCTGATGAATAACGGAAAACTAATAACTTTATACGCGTAAAAGAGCAATAATGGACCTTCAACTATCTGAAAGTTATTCTTATCTGAAATCAGAAAAAATAGGTATGATTGTTTGCTTAGTTTATCTTTGGAAGAAATTACAACTTTAGAAGAAATTATCAATTCTTGAACACTAAATTGATTTTCTCCATTTTTAACTGTATTGGTAAAATTTATTGATAAAAAAGGTAACTTTGGAATTTGTTGCCTATTCATAGAAAACCGACGACTAGCATTGGTTTTAAACAGAGTTACTGCCCGATACGAACTTTAAGATACGTCAATTAATAAACAAAAACGATATGGACGTGTCAGTGTCAAAAGTGACGTTTTTCTAATCCATATCGTTTCTAGATCTATTAACTGACGTATCTTATTCGAATCGGGCCGTAAGAGTGGTAGGTATTAGGATTTGGTAGATTGTTTTTGTTGTTGTTTGATTCATACCAATCTTACCCTAAATTAAAGAAACATGACACATCCCGTAAGTTTGTCTATCTGACCTGACTGGAGTTTTCCTCTCATCTAATCGAAGGTTAGCTGGAAGAGATCCCTTATAGGGATAAGTTCGCCTTTGTACTTCCATTACTGTAATTTAATTTTGTAAACCTGTGTTGTGTACAATAAAGTGATTACTACTACTACTACTACATGATAAGGGACTTCATATGTTGAGAAGAATACGTAGGTATAGGTACATTTAATTCACGGTGATGGCCGCCAGTTTGAAAAGGTAATAAAAGCATTTTTTTATAAAAAAAGTATCCAACGGTCAGGCTTGTTCGAAATATGAATCGATCACCTCACACGTCTGCGGCAGTTTCAGTTTTCATCCGGAATTCAGAAAGTCTTTCCGTTTTTCACCTTTTGGTTTTTAGTTACGCGGCTGTTTTTAACAGTTTTCAAAAATATTTTTTATTGGAACGTTCCTCACGGGACCTACAAAAAATGGTCTGGGTGAATTTAGTTGATTCAGTGTTCTGACCATTGCTCTTATGTGCAGTACAGATATTAGGATCTCAATCAAAGATACGGTTGTGTGTGTGATAGGTTTTGCTAATAAAATTGTTTGCTAGAAATAGTTTATGCTTATAAATTAAGTTGATATTTTATAAATACATCACCGTGAACTGAATTTGGCAGAAGAAGGTTGACTATTTTATTGGATACGATCTTCTGGTAACACAAATGGCATTGTTCTCACTAGGCAGAAATTTCTCGCTCAACTTGGTTGAGAGCCATCTAAATTAGTTAATAGACCAGGCCGCAACCAAATCGCCCTGTCTATTAAGGCTTTTAAATCTTGCCTAGATCGCAGTGCACTCCGGTTATCGGAATTTGTAGCACTGCCGCTTAGTGATTGGTTGACATTTTTATTGGCTCTGCGGCATTGGCAACTGCAATCGATTTTTCGAAATGTGACTTGAATGACTAAGTCGATTCTTGGTTTGAACGAGTTTCTCTGGCGATGTATTTTCAAATGCAAGACTGAATTACTGCTGGCGATGAGAAGTGAAGTGAATTCGACGTTGCCATAATTGGCTCCGAGAGAGCTCTTTGGCGGTAACTGAACACTAATCTAATGTTTTTAATGGAACATTAGCGTTCGATCCAGCGTGCAGCGAGCACAAAATAATCCAAATATGATGTGAATTAAAATTTTGGTCACGTATTTTAACATACGAGTAACATTTTGGTGTTGATATTGAATAGAGTAAGCAGAAAGTAACGTAACGAATGCGCAATTTTTTTCTTTGTTTTGCTCGTAGTTTTGATCTGTATCAAAACTGTTGGTATTTTTTTGACCGATGTCTTTAAAAATTTTGGGAACTAAAAATACAATGACCCAAGCACTACCTATTCAACTCACAGCAATGCGGTTGTCGTTTCACGAGCTATCATTAAAGCACATTGGTCTCCTGCGCTTATCTCCAATGTTACGACTGGTTATTCTGCTCCGACTTGCTGAACCGTGGTTCCAGTATTAACTTCACTTCCGACCTTATTTTTGCATATACAGTACGATTGAATTTTCGCTGACGGCATAAAACGCGTGCAACGCGTAATAAAAAGACTTAACATACTATGAGCTCCACAGAGATATACATCTTTGTGAAAATGAGGGTACGATGTCTTGAGTCGAGTGCGGTGGCGTTTGGTGTTACTTCCATCGCTTATTGACGTGTCAGGCGGACCAATACAAATGTGATCTAAGATTAACTACAACAGTTATGGATCTGGAGGTCATGATTATACTGGTTTGTTTAAAGCAATGCGCTCCTTAACTGAGGGTAGTAAGGGCCGCTGGCGTGGCGGTATTGGAAGTTAATGACGCATGCTTCGATAGTTGTGTGCCTGAAGGAAATATTACTTATACAGTAGGTAGTTCCCTAAATACACTTTAGTAACAAAATAAATAAAAGAAGTCGGTTAATAAAGGATAACTTGGAAAATGTATAGTTAATGTCTCTAATATTTATTCGGTATCATCATCACTCGTCTCGTTCAGGAAGGCCGTCAAGAAGAACCAATATTCATCGAGAAGTGAATAGGTATTGCAGGTATCACTTTCAGAAGCAAATTGCCGTACGTAACCGTAATTTAGGGCGTCTTATAACACTCATGGCAACAGAACTCCAGAAACGAGATACGTTTACGCAGTGCGTAGAAAGCTCCTCGTCTAATTTCCCTTACGTAATCTTGAACTTGCAACCGTGAATCAAACGTCCCCCTGACCTTCATAAACACCGCAACGCGCCTTATTTTAGTCCCAAGAATGACGCATAACTTGACAAACTTTTGAGCAGTAGGACACTCTTTATGAAGATAGTTTCACTACGGTTCCGAGTGCTCCGAGCATTGAGCTCACAGATTACTTTCTGGAATATGAAGACCATTGTTATCCTATGGTCGGGTTTGACTTCGGCAACGGGCATACACTAGTCAGGTGGTGGCTCTTAGGCTAAAAGTAACAAACAGCAATGGCGATTCGTCATTAATAACCAGTGACGCTCCTTCACTAAGAGTGACATTCCATTTCCAACTGCAGCTGCAATACTGTTAATTTTACTATGGAAACGCGTCGCTGTCATTGTCAATTTCCATAGAAAATGAACAGTATTGCAGCTGCAGTTGGAAATGGAATGTCACTTTAATAATCTAGTAAAGTGTTAAAGCTCAACCTTTAATTTTACCTAGTTGCATTTAAATAAAACCTGCGACGCATAATTTAAAAAAAAAAATATTTGTAGGAAAAAACATGTGCTTTTGTAAAGTCGTAGAATTTAATTTTAGTACCATTTCATACAGTTTTGTGGTGATGACAGTAGCGAGTCTATGGGTCTATAGTCTGTAATTGAGCTTGACCATTTTTGAGCAGTCAGTACTATTAACCAGCAGAAGTTGAGTCTGCGCAAGGCACGACGCTAACGACACCTTATTGTGGGAAACTTTACGGAACTTTACTACGCAGACCAATTGCTGGGATAATGCTATGCGAGTAAAGTTTTCGCGAAGTTTTTCAGTATGACCTACATACGAGTATTCTCCTCTCAGAGTATGCTAAATCAACCTACTAGATGATTCTAACTATGTTTATAAAAGAGGGACGGGTAGTTTAATGTCGCCGCGAGATACTGTCGCGCCAATCATGTGCTAGCCCGGCTGTGTACATAAATGGCGTATCAACACAGTGGCCAAGCTTGTAGACGCTGTATCAAGCGTCTATCTAAAGTAGGTAAACATTAGAAAACCTTATGAAGCATACGATGAATTGCCAGGAAACGCTGATCCTCTCAAGTGCGAGAATATTGCACGAAGCTCCATACAACCTGGAGAGCTATTTCAATCGCCTCACAAACACTGGCGAGCCGAAAACATCCAAGCAAACCAATGTCAGGAAGCTCGGGAGAAACCCGAACGTTTTTAAACCACGTGTTACTACGGACAAAAGATTTTTTTAAATAATTATGCCGATTTACATATTTTTTGTATTGAATTAGCTGAAATAAAGCAAATACTTAGTACTTACCTATATTTTAGACGTGAAACAATAATTTCGTATGTGCTGGTATTTTATTTAAATTAAGATGTTGTTTTTGCCCTGCAGTGGGATACACACATAGGCTAAATAAAATGGGAAGACCTAGCTATAAACCGCGTGGAGTGGAGGAACAGCCTTCTAAGAGGTCGCGAAACCCATGATAGGTCCTGGTTTCAAGACTTGGCCCGAAAACGGGCAATAAAACACATGCGCGATGTGGGTCGCCTCGATGCGGATCCTCAATACACTTTTATTTGTCACAAATGTGGGCGACTGTGCCGTTCAAGAATCGGGTTATATAGCCACGAGCGACGCTGTCGCTAGATAATAAGTCATAGATGCTGCTTAAATCATCTGTAAAGATGCACAAGGCCTAATGATGAATAGAAAATTGATTTACCAGATTATAGAGTTGCTACAGAGCATACTGTAAGTGCTTTTTTGAATAGGTACTCGTACGCTCACTTTCTACATCACGAGATTATGGTTACACTGGTTTTGTTTTAGTCTTCGAATTACCAGCACTCGGGAAGTCATGGATATAGCGGTACACACGGGCTTCAGTTAATTTACCGCGATACTGTCTCGTATGTACCGTCTAACGATATTACTGCCGCTTAAGCGGCTCAGACATCTTAAAACTGTTTAGTTTAGGAACATGATGTATATTAACATCCATGTTAGGCAGGGGGACCGTTGGGTAAAATTTCATGTTAAAAGGTTTTGCTAGACTTGATTGAAATACTGTTATAACCGACAAACGACGACAAAAACTAAGTATATAAAAAAAAACCAAGTAAGAATTTTTTGATAATTTTATGTACCTTCAGTAGGCTAACATTTTCTTTTCCATATGCTATGAGTAACTACAGCAGAGCCTCCGCCCTTTTAAAGTGTTGATGTAACCTAAATAACCGAAAACATATTATCTTTCCCTAGCTTAGTCTGTATAGTTCGATTTTATTCAATGTAAACCGTTTAAAGAACATAGCGGCCGATCCCGAGAAGCGTGATCAAACTCGTTGAGCCCTATCTCGTCTATCCATTATCTCCAGACTTGATTGCTGTTGATGTTTATCCGTAAACAATATAGTAATTAATGTGTACTATCAATTTTGTTTTAGGAATAGCGAGCGACACTAAATGAAAAGTAGAATTCTGCGGACAAATTAAATTACTTTTTCTGAAAATATTTTATTTCGTTGAAAAGTAATTATAATCATAATCGAATTTAAACTTTTGTGAGACACACTAACATTGAATAATTTTACGGTTTAGACTCACTTGTTTTTAGTCACTCGCGCGACATGTTTCGGAGAGCCTATTAGGTCTCATTTCTCAAGTACTAACACTGCGAGCAGCGTTCACGACGGCCGTGTATCGCGATCGCGTAAGCTGCTCGCAATGTTAGTGCTTGAGAAAGGAGACCTAGGTTCTCCGAAACATGTCGCGCGAGTGACTAAAAACAAGTGAGTCCAAACCGTAAATTATTCAATAATCTTATCATTTATTTGTCGCAATCCAGGGAAGAATTTTAATTAAAACTACCTTCGAACTTCAAAGACTTTTTCAACAGAGCTTTTTTTTCAAATTTTGTTCACGTAGCGGCGTAAATTTTACGAGATTATTTATTAACAAAGAAATATGAAACTCACTTGTTTTGTAAAACTCTAATTCACTCTTGCCTTATAGTAATTATAAAAAATGGAAATTAAAAATGTAACGGTGAAATTAATAAGTTGAAAAAATTATTTACTCGACGACTTAAGGATGACTTACATTAGACCGGGCCGTGTCCGGGCCAGAGATTCCCGCGCATCGTTTACTATGGAAAGCATCACGTGATCATCTGTCAAGTCATAGAAAAGTAAGCCCCGGAAGCTCCGGCCCGGACACGGCCTGGTCTAACGTGAGTCATCCTTTATTGCTTGAGCTAAACTTGCAGACCTAACCTTATAGGTATATGTATAATGCCGTTTGCATTTTTGTATGTCTACCGACCTCAATTTAGTTTGGTTAATATGTAGCTCTCGTTATGGCCATTGATTTTCTCTTGAAACTATATCCTTCTAGACGTAACTAAAGTAACTACTTAACTGTATTTCGTGTTTTCATCACGCTCGTTTGAAACCATTTTTAGGGTTCCGTACCCAAAGGGTAAAACGGGACCCTATTACTAAGACTTCGCTGTCTGTCCGTCCGTCCGTCCGTCCGTCTGTCACCAGGCTGTATCTCACGAACCGTGATAGCTAGACAGTTGAAATTTTCACAGATGATGTAGTTATTTCTGTTGCCGCTATAACAACAAATACTAAAAACAGAATAAAATAAAGATTTAAATGGGGCTCCCATACAACAAACGTGATTTTTGACCAAAGTTAAGCAATGTCGGGAGGGGTCAGTACTTGGATGGGTGACCGTTTTCTTTTTGCTTTTTTTTGCTTTTTTTTTTTTTGCATTATGGTACGGAACCCTTCGTGCGCGAGTCCGACTCGCACTTGCCCGGTTTTTTCATGATGTCTTTCCTCGTGGATACAAATTTTATTTGCACTGGATTACGAGTAAGTCCTTTGATTGCTCAGTCGGCGTGATAGGAAGCAGAGTTGCCTTCCGGCATAGGTATTCTATATCTCAAACTTGTGAAAAATTATCTCCGTCCTTTTCAAAATCATGAAGTTAATGGGAGGTGGGAGAGAGATAGTAGGTCTACTCGTTAGAGGTGGTCGAGGCAGGACTGTTGACCACGCGTACCAAGTACATCGGCATATGGAAACCAGTATAAACCTGGTATTGTTTATACGTACTTTCTAAGGATCTGGGGATCAAGTAATAATAGTGATTAGCTAAGAGTTGTGGTAGAATATTTTGTGATTGAGGTTGCAGTGGCCGCGGGCTATCGTTAATGAGTCCCACACAGGGCAGGTTCCAATTGATTAACGAACGGAGGAGAGTTCAACGCTTTGATCAACCATTATATAATACTCTAAGATCCGTAAAAATATATAATTCTTTTATATTCAGGTATCTATAGGTAATATAGGTACCAAATTTTAGAAAATACCGGATGTAATGATTAATTTCAAGGTTTATCAAAATAATTACGAAACGAAGAGTAGGATAGAGGAATCAATCACTATTTCAAGAAAAAAATAAGTACTTACCAATTAACTTATCGCCTAGCTTTGTTTTGTTAATGCAATTAAATACAATCTCTAATTATTACACATAAATAGTTACCTATGGATCTCGACGAATACTAAACTTGTAGATACACTGGTTCTTCTGAAGGATTAACTCGCCTGCAATAGGAATTTAGAGTCAGCTAATCTCCTGCGCACTTGCTTGCAAATTGGCAAGCTTATTAAGGGTATAAATAGATTTTTATGTTCTTTGCAGGGAACGAACAGCCTGGAAATATGTAGTGTCAGGCTGATTCAATAAAAAATCATACATTAAATATGTACAATTGTACATGTATAGCGTAAACCATCATATACCTAAGCAGAAACAGGCTTGGAGGACGGTTGATATAGGTGATTTACAATAGGATAATCATAGAAGTTAGTTTAGCATTACTTAAAGTATGTTTTCCTTGCTAGGTTGGGTTGCGATTCTAAATCTTCACAAGATGGGTAGGTATATGAAAATGATTAGTGAGCATCATTCAGGTGATGTAGATGATTTAGAGTCCAGTATTTGGGCAAGATGAAAATTATATGATCCGAGACAAAACAAAACACTTACCTGCTGCCCCGCTTGTGTGTCTTCAAGATTCCCAGTCCTGTGCCCTGTTTATGAAAAGCTTGTAAATTGGTATACAAGTGGAAGTCCCTTTCTAACAAAAGATGTCAAAACGGGACTTCCACTTGTATTACAAGTTACAAGCTTTTGATAAACAGGTCGCGGCATTGCTCCGTGGTAACTGCACGTATAAATATGTGGATTTAAATATGTGGATTTAATATAATGGATGCACTAATAAATCAATATAATGGATACGTCCAACGTAATTGTTCCATAATTAGAAGCATTTTTACCGTATCTTGCATAAAAGTAATAAATTATTTCTTACTAAACATGTTTACGATATTATGGTTTCAACGCAAAAGTGGGCCAGGCTCAGGGCTGCTAAATGATGAAGCGAGCGCAGTTCCGTCCCAGAGACGCACAGTAACATAAAGTGCACTGGTTTACTTACATTGCAGCTGATAGCTACTTAATCCATCATTTTCTCTTATACATGTATTCTCCAAAATTTAACAATTTAGTACATACTTACATACATAGACACTAAGCAACTTTTACTATGGGACCAACTTTTTTTTCACTGATTTCGGGAATCGCGAAAAAAAATTGACTCTGCTATAGGAAATTTCAACACCAGACCAGCAAAATGTATGAAACATCCAATTTTTTCCGCGTTTTCGGAGTTGGTCCCATAATAAAAGTTGCTCAGTATGACCTAAACATTAACACTAAGTAATGGCTTTTCGTTCAGTTACATACTGTATATTCACGCTTATTTCCCAGAGGGGTAGGCAGAGACCGCGGATTTCCACCTCTGCTACGATCCTAACATACCTCTTTCGCTTCCTTTCATAACATTCCTCATACACGCTCGCCGGTTTAGTAACAATGTCGTTAGTGATTTTGTTTTAAATTGTATTAATATTTACAATAGGTATTTCCATAGTGTGGTATTTCAGTTAGGTAACAGGTTAATAAATCTTATCTTAGTTTCATAAACTCCTAAATTATTCTTTTTTCATCTTAACTTTCAAAAATAAGTGCCTATAGGTATACCTACTTCAGACCAGTAATTTTGAGAGCGCGTTTTGTTCAGTTATCCCGGATACAACGCAAGCGTACTCAGTAACCGCCCGTCGACTAGTCCGATAAATAATTGAACAGAATAACTTTCCTACACTCGTGTCTCATATTTCCGAGATGAAAACTAAATCGTGTTCACAGCATTTTCACTCCTATTTAGACAGCAAACAGGATAGTTTTGCTTGCCGTTTGCAATGTATGTGTTTGAAATGCTAACCGATAAGTAATTGGATATAAATATTTCAGTTTGTGTCAGTTTAAAGGACGGAAGAAGGATGACTCGTTTGGAAACGATCTGAATACAAAAGTACCTACTTATACGGATTTTGTTCCGTTTATCATACATTCTAAAACTTGTCCGATGCAAACAATGACGTTCCAATGCATGTACCTAATGCATTCAATGTGCATCCTCTAAAAAGGTTTCATAATAATAAGTTTCTTATCATTTCCAAATATCCTGCAAACCATTTCTAGAGTCTGGTCGAAATGAAAAGAGTTGCGGAATGTATTGGGCCCCACACATTTCACGGCTCTTCTCTTTCCGCATAGACTAACAGTTTAGTCGTTTGTACCAGTTATGTCAGTAGGTATCATGGGAACGAAATAATATATGATTTTTAAGTACTACGAAACTTTGTTCACGGAGCACTTATGGGATCACTTCGGTCTTGCAAATCGGTTAAATGCTTTTTTTTCAGATACCGTTTGACGTAGATGTCTATGGAACAATTATAGCAACTATCGCCATTAATGTTGTAAATAACTAAATAAGTCAAAACCGCTTATTTTTTTGTAGAGGTGTCATAATAGCTAGGTATGCATTCCTCTATAAACACGTTTTATTTCTGGACCATTATTGTAAATATTAAACTGGTTTTACTCTAGCAACACATTGTTAACTATTCTATAATAATATAATAGTACCTATCCTAACAAAGGTTTGTTACATAATATTGGACTTCTTTGGCTGTCTCTATCTCTGATGCTGACGTTACACAGATTAGGTACTAACTTGCAATTTGCATAAGGATTACCGGTGTGCACAGACAAAACATCCTCCAGACTAAGCATAGTCGCGCTACCCCCTCTGCCACGCATACGGTAATTTTACTCCATGTCCGAGTCGAAAGTGTCTTTGTGTGGGTTGTCTACTGTTTGACCGAAAATTATATAAAATATTCATATTCATATTCATATTCATATTCATTTTATTTATAATATTACAAATATTACATGTCAATTGTGTATATAAAATAATTTACAATTTAATACATTTAAATAAAGGTAAAAATAAATTTGATTAACAATTCGTTAATTTATAATTTAACATTTAAAAACTCTTCCAAACTATAAAATGTGTGCTCGAGAAGCCAACTTTTAAGTCTTCTTTTAAAACAACCTACAGAAGGAGCCGAGGTTATAGTTACTGGCAGCTTGTTATAGACAGTTGGACACATGATGTGTGTTATCTTCCCAGATCTCGCAAGTCGTCGCTTAACAGGCAGAAGCCTGTTAGGGTATCGGAGCGGACGGGCTGAGTCTGCGCGTTTTTTATAAGTGTGTAGATTAATGTGGGCATAAATAGCAATCTGTTGTATTAATATTGACGGCATAGTCAGTATGCCCAGTTCTTTGAAGAAGGGCCTCACGGAAGTATCCTGAGACACCTGCATCACCGCGCGCACAGCTCTTTTTTGGAGTCGGAAAGCGCGTTGCCAGTCCGCTGCGCGCCCCCACAACTCTGTGCCATACTGCAATTGTGAGTGAATGGTTGCGAAATAGCAGGTTCGCACTACGTGCCGCGGCACGACTCGAGCCAAGCGGCGAAGCGCGAAACAAGCACCACCGAGTTTCCCGCAAAGTTTATCTATGTGCGGAGCCTATAATATAATAATACTCATATGACCGAATTTTATTTGCCCGAATTGTTTGTTTACCATAAAAATCATGTGACATACTCTTTGTTTACCCGATTATAAGATCTCAGAACGTACGAGTGCCATACGTGTTGTTGTCCATATTATTAATTGTAATAATACTATTTAATAGAATATTTAACCTCACCTAACCCACTTTTCCAGTAGTATTTCTTTTCTGTAAGGGTCGCAATTCAAACCTAACCTAACCCACTTTTCTGATAGCATTTCTTTTCTGTAAGGGTCGCAGTTCAAACCTAACCTAACCTACTTTTCTAGTAGCTTTTATTTTCTGTATGGGTCGCAGTAGTGATGGGTAGGACATCAATTTAAAATGAGTTTGTATGAGTACCTCATTTTCAAAAATGAGGTGTTACAATGTCTTACTTCAAATGAGGTGAGGTACTGGCATATTTTCAGTATCGGCTACTATATTCTCTGAATTTCTCTGAACTCCATCGGCAAACAAAAACTAGATACAATGGATTTATTTTTATAGTCAAACGCAACTTGTCAGTCAGTAAGAACCAGGAAAGTTATACTCATCCTATTCTTTTGGGTGTATATGATGAATTTCTCAATGTTTGGTATGAGACAGTCCTGGGCCAAACCATATAATATAATTATACTCCTAACATCCTTTACACATAAAAATGTTTAATTTGAATGCAATTCTCGAGGTGAAGAAAAGAACTTGAACAACAGAAGACAGATAAAGTTAAGAAATAAGAATCAAACCAAGGACCTAGCCCCCACATCCTATATAGAAACTTTGATGCTTTTATGAAACTGGTTCTAATTTAGCTGTAAATTATTTTTATTGTTTGTTCAATTTTAATCCTTGCTACTTGATATTATTTACAGTTTAATAATAATATATTTCAATTAGAATAGTAACCTTAAAACTGTACGACTGTTTTTTAACAAACTAAGGAGAACAAATTCCATATTTTCTTCTAATTAGATATCATTATATATAAAAATAACTAACTTACCACTTCAGATGATTTAACAGCAAAGTGATGTAAATAAAAGCACACTAACATTCGCGCCGCCGGTAACGCAGGCGGCAATATTTTTCACTACATTTTTGCATGCAAAAGACACCAAGGTAGAGCCACGGGTATATTTAAACGTGTAAACAATGTGCCTGTTTAGATATTTCGGTATATATATTAGTATTACCACTATAAGACAAAACTAAATTATCTGAACATCACGATGAACTCGTTGCAAACTTTTGTTATTTGTTCCGTCACTGTCAGCTCAGTCAGCTGTCAGAGGGCCTACCGCGAACCACGTTCGACGTATTGCCTCTCTGTCGTAAATTCGTACGTAAGTGTGATAGGGAGGCAACACGTCGAACGTGGTTCCCGGTAGGCCCTCAGCTCACAGCCGCCTATGATTTGCGTTTCGTTTCGCACTATTTCCTGTGAATTCAGTTTTACTTTTATCATGATGAGATTGTTGAGTGAAGAAATAGAATAATTAGGTCTATAAATAAACATGCCAATTAATAATCACTATATTTTTGAATTACAGGCAGGCCCTAACGCAAAAACGACAATCGAAATTGCTTTATCTGCCTCTATTATATTAATATATTAGCTCGATAGTGTGCGGAAGCGATATAGAGGCATATATACCTCTCTATCGCTCTTGCATATTTGAGCTGTAGAATAGAGGTTAACGAAAAGACGCGATAAACAGGGTTTTTATTTCGACGTTGTTTACGAAGAACGGTAACAAAATGTAAAAGTAACAATAACAAGTTCAAATCATTACGTAAAGTACATGTTTATTACTAGAGATGCACCGGATATCCGGTTACTATCCGGTATCCGGCCTATCCGGCCACTATTTTACTATCCGGCCGGATACCGGATAGTGACCCTCTATCCGGCCGGATACCGGATAGTAACATTGCTTGATTTCGGAGTAAACAAATTGGATTTAAGAAACAGACACGGTCATAATCGTACTTGTTTATTATTTTAAAACAATTTAATCATTCCACTGACTTGCACGCGCACTCATTTCGAACCTAGAAATGAGTTCGCGCGAACGTTTACTAGGAAACAGGTCAAACCTGCAGAATGCGCACCTGAAAAACCGAAATGTAGGTATAGTTCCGCCGGCCGAATATCCGGCGGCCGGATACCGGATATTCGGCCTGTGTCTACGCCGGATATCCGGTATCCGGTATCCGGCCAAACAACTATCCGTTGCATCTCTATTTATTACACTTAAGTAAATTATACTTACTATTTAATGACTACACTAATGTAAATGATTACATTTTGTATACACCAGCAGCACATTATGGACCGTATTATATTTCAATAATTTAAATAATATCCTTTACTGTTTTTAAGCATGCTTCGTAAATGCTCACATGCTCAGTCAGAGGACCTACCGCGAACCACGTTCGACGTGTTGCCGCCCTGTCACACTTACCTACGAATTTACAAGTGCGACAGAGAAGCAACACGCCGAACTACGTTCTAATGACTTACATTTCTCGCGCCATTCGGCTATTTTGACAAGTAAGTCAGGATCAAAAAGGCGTAAGATCTATGAAAGCTTGCAGCGCTTACGCTTGTTATCTTTCGTGTTTAATTTTTAACGTATTTTCGTGGTGACGCGAGGCGATATTGAAGTACGGCGCGTGTCTGTCTCACTCCCTCTTTGGGTATTTCTAATTCATTGTTTCATTTTGAAAGAATTTTTGAGGTACACCTCAAACACGTTCATGTCACAAAGACGCAGTGAGTGGTACAAACTCAACGCATTTCTCGGTGGACCTTTTGTCGTTGCAATAAGGTTTGTAGTTCGGCAGTTGACAGTGTGGGCCATTACTCGTTTCTTCATTTGAGACATTTTGAGTTTTGAAGGGCGCGAGCATGCGAGGACCTAGCGCCTCGTGCCACTCTTTTGCAAGTTGTGAGGAGTGTATGAGTATTTGAAAGGATAAGAGTTTTTTGAAATTTGAAGTGTGTGAATGATTTGTGTGGCAAGAGGTGTTTGTGATGCGCGCGAGTAAATGAGTAAAATGAATAGAGGAGTGAAGTAAGACATTTTTGCGGTATGAAGTACTGCGACAAATTAACAAAATGAGTGGTACAAATGAGGTGCCTCGCGAGTGAGCGACTCAACACTAGGTCGCAGTTCAAACCTAACCTAACCCACTTTTCCAGTAGCATTTCTTTTCTTTAAGGGTCGCAGTTCAAACCTAACCTAACCCATTTTTCTAGTAGCATTTGGTTTCTGTAAGGGTCGCAATTCAAACCTAACCTAACCCACTTTTCTGATAGCATTTCTTTTCTGTAAGGGTCGCAGTTCAAACCTAACCTAACCTACTTTTCTAGTAGCTTTTATTTTCTGTATGGGTCGCAGTTCAAACCTAACCTAACCCACTTTTCCAGTAGCATTTCTTTTCTGTAAGGGTCGCAGTTCAAACCCAACCTAACCCACTTTTCCAGTAGCATTACTTTTCTGTAAGGGTCGCAGTTCAAACCTAACCTAACCCATTTTTCTAGTAGTATTTGGTTTCTGTAAAAAAAATATGTTATGGCTAGTGATAATTATGGCATACAATGATGATGACAAATGATATTATTGAAATTGATTTTATGGGAAACAAAGTTTCTGGCACGTGACTAATATAGTAAACAATAAGTATTGCATATGTAATTATGGGAAACAATATAATGGCTGTTGAATATTATGGCAAATGAAATTATGGCAAATGAAATTCTGGCAAGTGGGTGTATACCCTTTGTGTGACGTCCGTGTCTTTGAACGGACCAATCATGGCACGGGACTTCGCTCACCTCGTCCCGCGCACCCCCGCATTTTTGGCATCATCGGTTGCATGAAATAATTGCTCTAAACTAAACTCGGTCTATGCCGGTGTGCCGGTGTGAGAGTTCAGTCGGACTTATATTGGTTCTCGTCAATTCTGCACAGCTATCGTTGAGTTGCAGGCTCGATATTCGATAGTTTCTATTGTGTTGCGAGTGTGAGAGTTCTCGAAATAGGTCAGATGGGTTACTGCAAAATGGATTTCTAAGTTGAAATAAAACATGTTTAATGCTTTATTTTTTGAGCAAAATCATTGAGATCGGAAATATACAGGTTGGTTAAAACATAACTGCATGCCCGTTGCCAGGGAGGTTTTGGGGATATATGTACTTAGCAACTTTTACTACGGGACCAACCCCGAAATCAATGAAATGCAATGGATGGATATTTTATATCGAACATAGATCGGAAAATAAAATAATCCCTTTGAACTCAATTTCAATAATCTACTTTCGTTATTTGTACATACAGTGTAGGTTTCGCTAAGCTAAAGCATTAAAACTTATAGGTAGGTATATCATCATCCTTTTTTTCTCCTTAAGTAGAATTTTTAAGACTAGAATATGGAAAAGAGGCATTAATTGAGGAATTCATACACTTAATCTGATCCGTTAAGGATGATTCACGTTAGACCGGACCGTGTCCGGGCCGGAGCTTCCGGAGCTTACTTTCCTATGACAGGACAGACAATCACGTGATTCTTTCCATAGAATATGATGTGCCGGACGCTCCGGCCCGGACACGGCCCGGTCTAACGTGAGTCATCCTTTAATCGGTTAATTATGATAATCTGTTCAAAAGAAGGAATATGTATACTTACCAATAAGAAAACCTGTCTGTGTACCCTCAGCCGCAGATAATTGTACCTAAGTATTGTAGCTATATGAGAGACTATAAAAGAAATAGGACATATTTATCTGCGGCTGACTGTGCATTAGAAAATTTACTTCAGTATTTGGCTGTTTTTGCATAATTTAGTTTAGACAGAAACCAGGGGTAACAATAAAACTCGGAAGTTTGTTGCAAGTTTAAAATTTTTTATTTGGGAAAATATTACAAAAATATTGCTTAAACCAAACAAAAATGACTCGAAATTGTGTAACAAAAAAAAATTATAACGACGAATAAAAATAAAACATCATAAAAATGATTTCAACATAACAAATAATTTAAATTGAATCACTCATTATTAGGTTACATACATCTAAGTAAAAAGATAATCTCGCTTGACTGGAATGAATACGTAGGTAAGTATATTAGATAATAATTATCATAATTCTCTTAATATAAATTGACTAATATTTGGTTTATCAAAATCAGAAGCTCATTAGTGCGTGAAAATACATTATTATCACAGTGTTCAGCAGTTATTTTCTTGTATATGGCGTGACTGGTAAAACATTTATGTGACATACATAATAAATTACACAAAACCCTTATAAAGTACGTAAACAACCATAGTAAAATGGAATACTGATATCATAAGCACAGAATAAGTAATAGTATTATCATACAGAACGGACACGCACCGCCCCGCCCCGACTCGGTTTACCTCGCCCCGCGACTGAGTTTTGACGGACTCCTGACATACGCTCAGGCCGCGTAGCCAAGATGTCGATCGCTTACGCTCCGTAGCGATCGAAACGCAACTGTCACTGTCGCACTAATATGGAAGAGTGATAGAGAGACATAATGCTTGTCGTTGTCGAAGCGATAGCGATTGTAACCTTGGCTAGGCCGGGTTCGGCTAGCGACGCCGCGACGCGATGACGCAACGTTCAAAATGCCGGTGTATTGTGCGATGTACGGGTACCTACTTAATGTAGAAATGAATAATAAGATAGTTTTCCAAAGAGACGAAATGTGTATCAGTAAATAAGGCTATACTTTTGCGTAAAAATAATAATATCATATGAATTAAAACCCGTTCGTTGAATTTGTGAATGTTAAGCCAACATTTAATATTTAAAATACCTAAGGTAACCAGACCTTCTACACAGATATTCCTCGTAAATGTTTTATTTTTAGTTTAACACTCTTTTCACAAAAAAGAACTTGTTGGTCGCGGGACATTCGCGTTTGATTTTTTAATTTAATTTTAAGAATTTAAGAATTAATTATGTATGTTATATAAAATAATCAATAGGTATCAAAACGATAAGGTACATTTAATAATGGCGTGTTGAAAGTCCAAGTACGTGCAGGACTATAAACTGACAAAGCCAATTCAACAATTGGAGCGAAATAAAACATAAACCTATATTTTGTTTTTTTACGTATTTCGGTCGAATTATGCAACGCAGCGGGCCGCTCGTCGTGTCCTTCGGGCGGCCTCGGCAAGCCTCGGCTTCGCCTTCCCCGCGCGCCGCACGAGTCAGCCCTAAGCCACTTACTCACACAATGACGCGTGTACAGACGTGCCGTGCACACTTATAAACGCAAATGATTTACGATGTATGGCGTGTCCGCCCTGTGTCATAAGACCGTAAATAAAATGTTGAGACTTGCTCATTCAGTCTATTTTTTGCTATTTTTTATTTGGATATTTTTGATATGCAACTTTGTACATCGCAGACTAGAGGATATTGAGCATTCTTGCTTTATTTTTTTCATCTTCGGCCTAGGCCCAACAGCTTTTTTTTAAAGGACAAATTCATAGTTATAAGTGCCCTTTTAAAAATACCTAATTTAGATCAAAGACAGGGTCCCTAAATAGAATTGTTCATTGTATCCTCCAGGAGACTGGGGGTTCATTAATTTTCTAATTGTCGGTATTGCACTGCTCGTATTGCAAGAATTAACGTCGCTGATCCTTATTGTAGGATACTGTTGGTTGACTATTAGACTAGGAGGTTTGCCGGTATTGTCCTACACGGAGGTCTTGCTGCAGGCATTGATGTCGCCGATGCTTTTCACGCGGCGGTGCCGTTTCTGCTTCACAACGGAGTCGTCCACAGACTTGGCCGGCAGCGGAGAGCTGACTCTGTGCGCGTGGTCCGCCTTTTGTCCGTATCTATACAACAACAAAATGTACCCGTCAGTTACCACTATCAAAATTCTGAACTCTTTTTTTTATTGTTCACGGCTACGGCGGTTTTTAGGGTTCCGTACCTCAAAAGGAAAAAACGGAACCCTTATAGGATCACTCGTGCGTCTGTCTGTCCGTCCGTCTGTCACAGCCAATTTGCTCCGAAACTACTGGACCAATTAAGTTGAAATTTCGTACACATATGTAAGTCTGTGACCCAAAAACGGATATGTAACGTCAACAAATGAATTTTAAACATAGGGGCTACTTTTGGGGGGTAAACCATAAAATTAAAAATAAAAGTTTTGCAAACTATGTCGTGTTACATATCAAACGAAAGAGCTCATTGTGAGAATCTCAAATATATATTTTTTATAAATTTACGATAAAAATTTTAGAAGTTAATCAAAAAATAGACAAAAAATGACCATTCCCCCCCCTCTATCTCCGAAACTACTAAGTCTAAAATTCTGAAAAAAATACACAAAATAGTCCTTTACCTAAAGATGACAGGAAAACTTATTAGAAATCTAGAGTCAAGCGTGAGTCGGATTTAAAAACAAAAATGCGGTTTAGGTTTTTTTAGGGACACAGCCGCAATAATTTAAGTGAAACATGATGTAGACAGCTATTGCGGAGGCCCTAGGCCGATATCCGCATAAGGCCGAAGACCCGAAGCGTCCCAAAGAGACGTGCCTTTAGCTTCAAGCGTGAGTTGGACTGTAGATAAAAAAATGCGACTAGGCTGTACCTGGCACACAGCCGCAATGGTACTTGTAGTACTGATTGATTAGGTTACTAGGTATTGTCACGTGTTTTAACGCGAAGAAAAATTTGGCTGTTTCATACGTTTTGGCTGGTCCGTTTTCTATGGGAGGATACATTTTTTTTCGCCATTTCGGGTCCCATAGTAAATGTTGCTCAGTAGGTATAATCCCAAAACCTCCCTGGCTACGGGAATGTGCGTATTTTTTGGCCACCTTGTAGGTATTATCTCTCTTCGGCCTTCGCTTTTAAAACACTTGCGGAAGTTGTAGGAAGCGCGACCCGTCGGACGCTCCGAGTTTTAAGCTCTACGCGGAGCCACAGAATAAATAATAGTACTAGGTACAGAAGACTCACTCTCTAACAAAACGCGTCTGTCACGATCAGCACAGATATGGCCGCTAGGTGGCGACAGCGCCACGCGCGGCTTATGGCAAACCCCAAAATTGGGGTCGAACGGATGTACTTTTAGCTACCTGTAGCAAAGCGACGAAATCGCGGAGTGAGACACGCCTGGCGGAGCTCGGTCTTCAGTCTTCGCATTTAGACACTTGTACTATTGTTCGGCATTTAATTTCCTATCTAAGCTACTTCGCATATTTGCAGAGATATAAGCCACCACGCCAGAAAACTTCATATTACATGTGTTGAAAACTTGATTGACTCATTCGGGTTTTTCAAGACGTTTCACTCACGTCATGTTACACGTACAAAAAAAAATTGTTGAAAATTGTGTGATGTACGGAACCCTTGAAACGCGAGTCCGACTCGCACTTGACCAGTTTTTATTGTTTTATTGTGTACGGCTAGATACGATGTGGATTAGATATCTCAGTGTCAAAATTGACGTTTTTGTTTGAAGAAACGTCATTATTGACACTGACTTATCTAATCCATATCGTATCTAGCCGTAATATTTGACGTATCTTAAAGTTAGAATCGGGCCGCATCTGTGTTGGTTTTCTTTCTTTTGTTATTTATAACAACACCTTTCCTATCCATCTATAACCAAAAATTGGAAAAACAGGTTTTCAAACTACTAAGAACTTTTCGATTTTTGAGATTTTAAACTAATATTCAAATCAAATGTGTAGCAATATTGTTAGAAGGCCTATTTACATCAGTACCCACCTATGAGTAATTCCCGCATTCTCCTTCACATCATTCAGTCTGGTCCGACTGTCCCTCGTTGAGACGCTGGACTGCGAGTAGAGGCTCAGCGGCGTGTAGATCGGCTCGTACTCCTGTAGCGTCGGCGGCGGCGCATACGCCATGCTCAGCTGCGACAACGTCCGCACGGCTATAGGCGGCGAGTATGACAGCTGGTACGGCTGCGTAGTCAGGCTTAGCACGCTTGAGCTCTCGCTAGAACTCGAAGGCGAAGTTCGGTCGTGCTTTGGTTTCAGGACGCCTAGTGCGCGGGTTATCGAGCCCTGTTTGACAATAGACCGCAAATAAATAAAATTACACTAAAAACATTAACAAAATAACAGAGAGGCAAGAACTTAGAATATATATATGATGAAGGAGACAGAGAGATAATGCCACAGTCTCATAGCGTTCAGCTAATAGCAAATATAAACGGTTGCTAAGAAAATTAATTCATGGAGCAGATGAACATTGAACCTTGTAGTTTGTAGTGCAGATCTTAAGAAGCACTATGCCATAGAAATGGCTCAATATAGAAAAGAGAGCAAAATTATGAGGGCACCCTATATCAAACGAACATGTCGTTTAAACTAATCAAAAAATTCCTACGTCAATAATTGATTCATTCAAAATCGATTAATAATACCACCTACATGAGGAGATAATATGGGTTAAATTAAAAGAATTGGGACTACGATATTCGAATATGGATTTGCATAAAAGCCTTATCGGTACAAATACATACCCTGAGACTATGCCTTCGGGAGTCACCGCTTAAATCAATTCCCGGTAATCCCGTTGCAACCGACCTCGAGAATGGTCGTCCCAACATCCTTATCTGATGCCCGAACATATTCCTGAAAATGTAATGTAATCGATTTTATCTCTGCAAGACTCTAAGCAGGCAACAGTATCAAAGCCAAGCAGAGCGTTTACGGCTAATTTATTAACACGTATTTAGTTTAATTTACAATAATAATATCAGGAAGTTAGAGGGTTCATAAAATTTATGGCTAAGACACAAAAAGCTAACATGCAACTTTTTGGAATTTTATACATTTCTCCTACGTAACCTAGCACGTACTTAAATTTAAACGTGTTTAGGTAGAATTCTTCTATTTAAAATTGTCAAAGATATCAGCTAAAACATATAGTTGCTGTAAAAGTGATACAATAATATTATGTTATTGCATAGACACCAAAAGCATGATGCACTTTGCTGAAATAACCAATCATGCTTTTTATAATTGTGATTAACAAAATTCAATTATTTGAAATAAATAATAAGGCCTGATTTTTTAATCGTTTCATTAATGTATTCATCACTCAAAGATGCCCAACCCTTTGCTTTTTACATGATAGTAAATGATTGTGTTAAAATTAACCTTTTTATTATTTTGGGATTAGAAAACCAGTCCTAAAATTTGTAAATTTCACCATTATATATACCTATGAGTATACAAAGAATAGTTCTGCGTCGCACCTGCCCTTTTTCCGACTTGGCTAAAATACAGTACATAAGTCACGCAGCACTTTTCTTTGCGAGCCTCATCGTAATATTAAAATTTAAAACAACAATGAAGACGACAAAAGTAAAACAAGCACAAAATATCGATGTGGTCGAAAGTGATTTTTGGCATAAAACCATAAAATGTTGAATGAAAGGAGAAAGAGTGGGTAGAGCCCGATAACAGTGCGGTCTACATGATGATGACAGAGGCATTCATGATGTAACGATAAAATGGTCTTTACCGTTCTGTCCCGACGCAAGGGTCGCCGAAATAGGGGTGTAGGGGTAAAGAAAGGTAGCGAAGTCTGTTATATTTCATCTCGTTAATCAGGATTTATTCACATTTATATGTCAATTGATATTGTTACAGCTGAACCTAATAATTATACACTGTCGTTTTAATTTACAATTATGAATGTATACAAGTCAAAAACATAGTTATTTTACAGTATCAATAAATGCTATTATTGTTATAACCCTAAAACTATTGCAAATGGTTCTGTTTTTAATTTAAAACTAGAAAATGTCCAATTTTATTAACTGGTTTAAAATCTCATTATTTAATTAAAATTTTGACAATACTAAAAACAAATCCTTTAAAATGTTTATTGTTAATGGGATCTGATTCACCCCCTATATAATACGAAGCATTTAATGCTTTTAAGTCAATATCAATTAAATTGTATACATTTACTAATTAATAAAAGATCGATCGATCTCGAGTAAACATTGATGTGACAAATCTAATCTACGGCAAGTTCGGGTCTCTAGGGGGCTACGTGTGAACATTGATTCTAACATTGACGAAGGCAAGGGGTACAAAAGAATAGTTTCCGATCGCTTGGTTTTTGCGAGATTCATTTACTTACAAACCACGTCTCCTACAATAGGTACCTTATCAGTCTTCACTGCTCGTAAAGTTTACATTCGCTTAATAACGTTTCACAAACGAGCGGCTTTGACGGAAGAATCATAAAAAACTTTGCAAAAAATGCTTTGTGTAAAAATAGCAACTTTACAAACATCTTGATACAAGGAATTTTACATAGATACAGTTTCGAAGTTTGGCGTTAAAGCGGGATTTATTTTTTGAAGGATAACTTTTTTGTCTTTGTGGGTTTATCTTTGTTTTGTGGACAACATGGATGCTCGGGCAGCCTCCACTTGCAGTTCTTCCACCTGGCAAAATATCGTATACCTGCAGGATTGCACCTTACATTATAATCAACTACAGCGGCTCACCTACGGGCGTGGCGCGGGTGGACGGTACTACATGCAGTGTGTCCTGACTCGAGGGGTGAGCTACAGATAGTCCGGGACAGCACTACTCCGACTTCGCTCGGTTTCAATTACAACAACAATCAAATACGGCGGTGACCATGGGGTAATACAATTCTAATACATTTTGGAAGTCTATGCGGCCAAAATTCAAGGTATTATTCATATTTTAACATAAGTTTCATATAGATATTACCTATTTATTGCTAATCTCGGACTATGCAGAAAATTAGTAATGTTCAAGAAAATGGGCTAAATATTATTACATTCATGAACACGAACAGTTTACGAATATTGTAGTAATTTAAGGGTCGTATAATTAAAAATGTTAACAGAACAATACAATATTTGCAATACTTAGTTCATACGTTTAACATGTTTTACAATTCGTTACATTTTCTAGCTTAAGCAAATATTATATTTTCTTATTGTCTTGATTTAATTAATTGGCAAATACTCACCTCGCTGGAATGATAAGAGCGTCAAATTCGGTGACGAGGTGTCTTCTAATAATGCTCTTGGAGGGCGGAATGCCGAGTGCTGTGGCCATAGTCTCGCCCGTGAACGATGGTTCTAGCACAACTAATCCTCCGTGAACTCCGCTGTCTAAAAGCATATCCAAACCTATAAACTCCATTATCATTTCAGAAGTATGTTTGACTAAAATAGCAACAAGTTTACCTTTCAGGTTTTCAGCAAATTCACCTAGGTCGATATTATGAGCCCACCGCATAAATCTCTGATTGGTCCAAACTAAAGGATCTGCATCTACATTTTCACACTGATGCCGCCTCACAGCCAGCGCCTAAAATACAATTTTATTTAGTTTTAAATTTAACTCGAAGTAGTGACCCTACCGAAACAATGATTCCTACTAAATAGACTCAGCTTATCTGCTAGAATATCAGCCTATCTTGCCAAAATTGACTAAATAAAAAAAAACAACAGAAGTAATTCTTCTCCAGTCAAAAGTGAACAAGAATAAATGGTATCGAAGTTTAAACTCCCCGAACGTCGGTAAAGAATCGGAAAGAGGAGTGCACGATACTAGATGATTAATGTTTGCGCATTACAAGGGTCGCAATACGAGACGAAACACTCTGTGACGGCGCCAGATAATCGCTCATTTGTTTCTGCTCCTTATCATTCGCGGGAAACGGCCATCTGTGTGATGGATGGCTAAAAAATGTTTATAAGGGATAATTGGTTTTCTGTTTTACCCTTTCAGCGCAAATTTTGTAAGAGCCTACATTTTCAACGGCTTTAGACTTTCCCTAGTAGCTTGGATAAATGTGGCAAGTCTTTGCACCGGCCGGGGTCTTAGTTTAGTTATTGCAAATTTCTTGATACTTCGCGGTTTTAGAATCACTTATTCTGCCTTATAGTCGAATAAGGGCCACTTGCACCATCACCCTAACCCGGGGATACATAGTTAAACCGTTAACCCAGTGTCAAATTGTATTGGTAACCATAGTAACTCTAGGTTTGTCTACTTCTCTATTTAGGAATGTCTGCACTAAATTTTCGATGTAAATTGAGCCTCAAATTGGTGTTGTGTCGTTTTGGCATAGACTAACCCCCTTATTCATAAAACTTTACGGGAGCTGATTTAGTTAAATAATGTTTTATCCCTTTCTTACAAATACATAAGTCAAAATGACAGATTAGGACTAGCGGCCCAATTCGAGTGAATTAATAGATCTAGAAAAGATATGGATTATATGTCAGTGTCATAAGTGACGTTTTTGTTTGAGGAAATGTCACATTTGACACTGACATATCTAATCCATATCTTTTCTAGATCTATTAGACGTATCTTAAAGTTCGAATTGGGCCGTAATTGAGGTTTGTAGCGCGTTAATGAATAAGGGGGTAGAGTCAGATCAAGAATAGTCTGCAGCGGATTTGATAGCCCACGCAGAGAAAGTGTTATTTTAAACGTCAAACTTCTATGAAATTATGTCGTATATGACACTTGCACTGCGTGGGCTACCAAATCCGCTGCAGACATTTTATTGGTCCGACTCTAGATATTTTTACGACGTATACGATACTCACTTGTCTGTCGTACTTCATTATCCTCAGCAGATGTATCCCGTGCACAATGGATGCCTGGTGGAACTTCCTCGTGACCCCGAGATACTTCTCCAGTTCCTTCTTGCTGATGGTATCCAGCATACGAGCGTCGACCAGGTTCGCCAAGAAAGACTCGGCATACTGTTGATAAAAAAGCGTTGTTTATTTTGAACATATTTACTATTTTACGCTATCGCTGGTAACATATCTATTTACTCGTGTTATACAGTGTGGAAAGATAAGTCGGGCCCTGGAGGGAAACTACCTACCTTAAGTTGGCTCATTTTACTTAAAGGAAACATTCGTTTATTTTTAAAAAGAAACAAAACTGCATTCATAGGTTTTTCTTTTTTTCTTCAATTTGGCTTGTCTAAAAAAATCTTGAGTTAGATTTTATGGATATTTTGTACGACAGACGAGTGTAAGACCTAATGTTATCATTAACCCTTATCTTGGCATCGTAACACCCGTGATACATGGAACTTAAAAAAATCTAGTAGCTTCACTTTATTACCTAACACAATAATTCTGCCCTCAATATGTCGACCTACCCTCTTTACTTATAGGAAAAAATAATTGACAGGAGTGTCATTGTAAATTAATTAGTAATAATCAACATTCCGCCGCGGAAACAATAGATTTCGGTTCGTACTGGAAGTTTTGTATTTATTTCTTATGTTAGTATATATTTTTCCATAATCTACATTTTGATATCTTTACCGTCTCTTAGTGCATACATATTTACAATGCCTTCGAATTTAAAAACATTTAATACACAGAACTTTACATGAAACTGTTATGTATTATATTTGATACACTGCCAAGAACTCAGAAATGTACATATCGAAAGTATTGTATTACATTTAATACATTGCCAAGTTATCGTCAAAATACTATTACATGATTTTTTATTTTTTTTATTTTTGTGTTGTTACAAAACTTGCTTCAATTATTTAATATTAGTTGTCGTATTATTTAGTTATTAAACTTTAATTTTTTTACGTACTAGATGTTATTTAACTATATATTCGTACGCTGTAGCATTATTGCTACGCCGTAGCCCGTAGCACGGCAAAATATGTGTATGGCAAAAAATGGCCCCAAAGTAAAAAAAATGTATTTTTTTTTACTTTTAATTATTTGTTTACTTTTCATATTTTACTCAACTTTTTGCTGACGACTTTTTTTAAACTTTACGGGATCTAATTTTCCGCCCATGTGATCAGGTATTCGTAGATATAATTTATTTTTACAGGTTTAATAGTCATCTGATGCTTTAGATTGCGTTTAATTAGCAGTAAATGCTAATTTCTGTTGCATTACATGTTTTATTTTTATTAAAATCTTCATTTTTCTTCTAAAAAGTAGGTAACTATTTTGTCGAGTTATTGGCATTGTATCAAATATGATACATATGATTTTCCGAAACTGGAAAATCCTGGATTTTTTTTCTTATTTTTTAATAATCTAGTATGCTCAATAGGTGACAAAAAACTAAAAAAATGTTTATATTTAAGATATTTTGAGCCTTGCCAAGATAAGGGTTAACATTAACTCTATCGACTAGTAGAATAAAATTGCGAGTGTTTATTTTTTTGAATTTTTAGTCGGGTCGAGTCCCGGGCGAGGCAAGCGAGTTTTAGAAAACCTTTGAATGCAGTTTTGTTTCTTTTTAAAAATAAAGGAAAGTCTCCTTTAAATAAATGAGCCAACTTAAGGATTTAAGGTAGTTTCCCTCCAGGGACTCATTATAAGTTGAATTTTACCTGTGCTAGTCCGAGATCCGGCAGCCACTCTGCCGCGACCCACGCGTGCGTTAGTTGCCCGATGGTGGGATGACGCACCAGGTCCGGCCGCCGGCGCTCCTCGATGGCCAGCCTCAGCTTCTTGCGGTGCATCGGCTGCGTCACGCCCAGCCCCGCCTCGAGGTCCGTGTCCGTCAACTCGAGCAGAACCTGCCCATTCAAAGCACGGATCTAGAACCAACCAGAACACAATATTTGACGCTACTATTGCGTCAATCGACGAAGCTGGTGGTTACAATGATGTTATGATAGAATTTTTTTAAATTAACGTTTGAAATTCATTACCTATACAATATCGAGATTTATGTACTCGGTATGACTTCTCATTTTACGAGATAATCGTAAAGGCTCTCTTTATTATTTAAAAACTGATGTGAAAGTTGCATTTTATCCACAAGAGTGGCAAAGTAATTTGACGTTTTGAGTTGGTGAGGTGGTTGGTGTGGCGGTTGGCTGATGGAATTGACGTTTAAATAATTTTGAAATTGCGGCGTTTGGTGTCGAAACTTTGGGGCCGTGGGGGCCAAGTGCGCGTCGACTGTACAAAGACTTGTCGGCGCGCTTAATAGAGGCTTCTGGTGACCAGGGGTGGTATTCGACAAGCGACGTTTGACGTATCGTGTTGATCTCCCGTTGATGTGGGAAAAATCATAAGTTCTCGAATACGTACAATGTCAAAATTTGACATTAACAATCCACAGTTAGGGTGACAAGCAAACCAAACCGAACCACCCTTAGTTTAGAGTTGAGTTTTGGATGGTTTTGGTTGTACCAAATGATTTTATCCACAGTTGATGGAATCAATACTCAGTATGCAATAAAATCAACTGTTGATTTGACATGGATGCGAAATCTGACAGTTGTACGTGTCGAATTTAGCCCCAGAGGGCTGGCCACTATTTCGCCCAGCGTATTAGCATCGCTATACAGCGGGGAAATACGGCCAGCCTTCTGGGCACCTTGCCCGTTGACGGCGACCTGGGGCAAATTTTTTATCTTTAGTTTTGTAAGTTTTATTATGTTTGTTTATTCCTTTCTTTGTTTTTATCAATAAATAAATTACCAGTAGAGATTTTGAATGATGCATAATTATATAGCGTTCATTTTGATTGATTCGTATTGTTTTACAGTTAGTATTTTACTCGCGTCCGTGTGGTGAACATTTTTGAGTTTCACTCGTCGGTATCAAAGTTTGTTTAACCCTCATGCCTTAAACCCTCGCAACGCTCAAGGTTCCAGTTTTCGAAACACTTGCTACGCTCGTGGCTCAATTTTTGCTTGCTCGGGTAGCACGAGGAGCTAAACAACAACTTTGCCCCCTTGTAAAAAAATATTAAGATTGTTGACTAATAATTTTAGGATTTCAAGGAAGATACTTCTGACACTTTAAAAAAATGTATCGATTCAGTTACCTATTTTATTTACAGTTATTCTTGACACGCAATTTATACTAAAGTTGACACGCATTTTTTTGAATTATTACATGTAGGTAATAATTCAATTATACGGACAAAACTGATGCCCAAATAAACTAAATACGACATATATTATGGCATTTAACTCAATTTAATATAGGTGTACAATAACGGTATTAAAATATAATAATGTTAATTAACATAATTTTCATCAATCATTTAGGCATTCAACACTAATGAAGCCGGCAAAAATTAATTAAAACGTGCAAACGTCAATGATACAAACTCATTTGGTGAATAAATAAATTGGTTTTCAAGCCACTGAAAATAGACGTAGTTAAATTAAATAGTGTTAAAAAAACATTGCGAGCTTGCACGTTAAAATATTTGAAATTGAGATGACCTGATTTAAGTGTCAGTGCACTTATTCAATGCGTTCAATTTAATAAAAGTTGAAATTATCGTGCATTTACGGTGAGGCTGAGGCAAAGCATCGCCGCAACGTATTTTGAATAAAGCGCGCGGTGGTTTTAATGCGATAAGCGCAGCGTTCAACGCGATGCGTTTGTCGCACATCCATTTTACATCAGATAATCTAATGACACTACATTATTTTAAGCGGAAAACGCAGCGGTATTAAGCGTTTTGTCATTTTTCCTACCTACATTCCGTTGATCGCATGCGTTCAACGCTGCGTTAATCGCATAAAAGAACCGCGCGCTTAAGTAAATTGTTATGAATTTTATGGCGGATTTTTGCGGAACCGATTTCCATAGTAATCCAATAATTCGCCAAAATTTTGAATAATGTGTTAATATGGATGGGGAACAATACATTGGTTCTGTTTGTCATATTCAAATGTACTCGGTATTTTCCCACAAAATCCGATAACGATGATTGTAGACGTGGATTGCAAAAACGAAATAATAATGGATCGACGTTACATACGACCGAGGCAAATCCCCCTTTCACGAGCAAACAAGCGATTTTTTTCCATTTGATTCTACATTTGCTGCATGAAGCCTTAACTAAGGTAACTAATGGTTTGGTGAATGCTTTTAGCATTTCGAAATTGTACAGAACTTTTAGATTTTTTTTTCCAAATCTCCTCCTCCTCTTTCCCCTCTTGGTGAATGATTGCTTCGTGTATAATGATTTTGCTCATTATGTACCTAAATTAATAATGTACCTAAATGAAATACCGTAAACCGGGGTTACTTTGATTTGCGGGTCGACTTTGATAGCAACTTCTCTCCGCTACTAAAGTCCTTGTTTTAACGAGTTGAACAAAAACTTCGCAGTATTTTTTTCTTTATTGGCAACACTGATAGTTATTTCACCGCGCAGTAAGCGGATGCGAGTGTAATATTATTATTTCGTCTAAAAAAAATTATTAATGGCGGGTACGCTTTTCTTCCTGATTTTATTGGTTGAAAAACTTTGACTGTTTTTTGTGTTAATAATTAACGCATGTAATTTTATAGTGTCTTACGTTAATCAGTGTTGATTCGCGAGTTTATAAAAAAATACCAGAATTCGACAACCTCCACATGCGCACGTAGCCGGGGAATCCTTGGGTCGGGGTGTCTTTGATCACTTATACGTGGTGAAATTGATCAAAAGATTAAAGTAACACCATGAATTATTTTGGCAGCTAACGTTTTTTTTATGTATTTTTTTCAATAGTAATGTAATAAATAGGCATCGTTTGAGTCAGTGAAAGAATTAGAGGTAGTAGAATTATAAATTTCTATCTAGGAATTGATCTCTGGAACTGCTTATCTGATTATAAATATTATTTTACCGGTTTCTTCCATACCGTTGTCGTATGGAACTAAGTTTCTGGGTAGAATTTGGCTATATTTTATCCTGCGGCTTTCCTTTAGGTGTTTTATTATACGTGCGTAAGGCCACCAGCCCACCAGGGCATTAATTCTACAATAAATAAATATGCATTGTTTTTTTATAGAAATAATGCCATAGATTACAAAAAAAAATCGGGTAACGAAGACTACAAAAAATACCAAGAAGAACAACTTAATGATGCATTCGCAAACATTGGCACAAAATCTATTCGTGCCGCATCGAAAGCACACAATATTTTTTATAGAACTTTACTTTATACAATAAGTATATAAGTAACATATCAAAAACCCGGGTGCACAGACCAAATTTACTGAAACGGAAAAGCTTGCAATTATAGAATCTGTTGCTAAGTGCAATGATAAGTTAAATTCCTACGTTATTTATATTAAATAAGCGCTTAATTTTTCTAATTTGTATCATTTCGTATGATATCAAAGTAACCCCACCCCACACCTTAAAAATAAAAATAACTTAAAAAGTACTTAAACGATTTTTATTTTTTTATTTTTACGGGCTTTTTAGCGGGTCTACTTTAGATTGTCAGCAAAAAAATAAGTGGTTTCAAAGTAACCCCATTCTCAATATAACTTTGATCGCGTTGTTTTTATTTTTTTCTGAAAAAATTATAAGTTCTAATTTTTTATTATTTGGCAGGCGGAAAGAAGAGAAAAAACCGATTATTATATTTTTATTTCATATTTTTACGTATATTAGGATCGTCAAAAAATGGTGCCAAAGTCTAAAATTGATCAAAGTAACCCCGGTTTACGGTAAGGAAAATATATGTTAACAATACAATGTGTTAATAACTAATTTTGACTTAGAAAAGCGTTACCCATGGCGTTTCGGAAAACTAGTTTTAAAATAAAAACGGTTTTTTCACTAAAACGGGTTTTCACTGTAACATTATATGTTATCGAACACCAGACACTAGTAAATATTTAAGACGGACAACTTAGATACAACACCGTGTTCCTCGCGTACCTTATTTTTCCATTAAAGCTTTATACGTATGAAATCTGTCACCTACTGCTATTTATGACTTCGAAACGTGAAATTCGATATGAACAAAAGTCCAATTAAAATATACTAAAAGCATTGTAGGCATATTTAATGGCGCCATCTACTTTAACATTTCTGCATTACAACAGTATCATAGCATTAGATTGTTCACTGCAAAATTACCTTCCATACACACGAGGCACATACAAACTTGTCTAAATAATACGAGCTCTCGCTGAATGAGGTCCCAATGCTTTCCGCCCGCATGAAGGCAATGAGGCGACAGGATTGCATTGCATCCTATCGTTCAAATCGGTGCGTATTTATGTGAAGCTAACTGAGCAGCAAGACTGCCAGCTGCGCGATAACGCTCATTTGTCAACGCACTCTGATGAACGTTGAATGTAACACGGTGAGAATATACGGAATGGAATCAAAACCATATTCATTTAGGTAAGTACCTACATATAAAATTCAATAAAAATATGAAATGTGGCTTTTAGACCTACCTAACGACAATAACCAACGTAGGTACCTTACTTAATACAATACATACATTACAAATTATCTTCATTGCACTCCTCAACACAGCATCACAGCATGCTTCAATATTATGAAACAGACTGTCCCCCCGACTGACTGTCCTGTGTAAGATCCTTAATAGCTATCAGAAACAAAAAGTGCAAAAGGAATTTGTTGTGAATCTTTCTAGTGTGAGAAATACGAACCTTCCCACTTTTAACGTTGTCCGCGACGGCCGCAGCGTACTGCGGCATGCCCAGCGCCAGCTCTAGCCACGCTATGATGGCAGGAGCCCTCCACCGCGACAGAGGCAACGAGGCTGCCTCGCGGAGTGCCGCCTCGCTGCCGAGCGGCGACCACGCTCGGGAACCCGTGCCCGCGTATACTGGTTCTAGTTACATGAAATCACAGTATGAATACTTGTAAATTCAAGATCAAAATTTATGGATGACATTGCGCAATATTATTTCTTACTGGGAGCGCGTCGATAGTCAGGTTCACGATGAACTCAATTTATTTTTTCGAATGAGTGCTCGCGCAGCCGGAGAAAATGCTAAGAAATACGAGTACATATGTCCATATTTTAACGATTGGTAGATTTTATTTTATTGTACCTATTTTATGCATGCATTAGACAGTTCGTTAAGTTTTGTTATTAAAAAATATACACATGGCGGAATTGACCAGATACGAGTAGTAACGTTAGCTTCTAAATGAATGAAGCTCTCAAAAAGATAGATATATCATTCGAATATAACGTTTTGAGCTAGTGAATGAAGCTTTTTGCCCTGCACCATACTACGGTTTTATTTGATTTCAATATTTATTTTAGGGCAAAATAATTAAAGTGGTTCGTCGTAAAATGGATATAGGTACATATTTTTATCACGGATCAAAAAGAATATTGAATGAATATAGCAAAAATATAAATTCGCGCTCCATCAGTACTTATAATACTATAAAAAAACTAGCGTTTCTATAATATTTCGGTACTATAACAATTATGTAAACGACACAATAATTCAGTGCATAGTTACCGAGATTTCATTTTAGAGGAAAAAAGTTACTACTTTTGAGAAAATTTCTAATCTAAAAAAAAACGGACTACAAACACAAATCTATTTCTTACCGCCGTTGGGGCACTAGAGGACTTGGTGCAATGGCAAAGGACACGCGCGAGATCTAGAAATTATAGAACCAGGCGGATTTGCGCCCGCAAGCTCCCTTCCCTCCCAATCACATACGCTCACCGGTACTCTTCTGTAGCTACTTGACTAAACCTATAGGTACCATAGTAGACGCAAACCAAACTGACGACCGGGGTCGTAAAACTTCTCATTCACGCTCGCGTGGTCGAAGGTAGGGTGAGAGATAGAGATATGACCCCGGCCGTCAGTTTGGTTTGCATCTGCCCACAAGACAATTCTCCCTCTTACCGCTCTCGTGACCGCTGTTGGCTGCGCTGCCTGACTTGGTGCGGTGGCGGGATCGCGCAAACACGCGCGAGATTGAGCCCCAGGCGGAACCTCGTCCGCGCGCACCTTTGCCCCCTGATCGCGCACGTAGACCACCCACTAGCCCTGAATCCTCGCCCGGGCTTGAGAGCTGCTCCACCGATCTTTATAAAAAAATATTAAAACATTCACAATCGGCGCGATTCGGGAAATTAATTAAACCCTACCGTATGCTTATAATTATGGTGGTAATAAAATTGTACACAAAAGTGGCAAGAATATTTCTTGTTTTAATAAGGTACCTACCCTATACTTAGTAAATCATTGACTTTAAATCTATAATTTAAATTTATATTAAAATATTAAGAATAAAAGCAACACCTAATAAAAGTAGATAGGTAAATAGATATACATATGTACCTATATATGTGTAGTATGTATTTACAAGTAGAAAGAGATTAAATTCATGATATGAATATCATGAATTTCATGATAGACGTGATCCAATCCCCATAGTTATATAGGTATTAATCTAAACCTTACTTGTATACTCACGCTCGCCTAGTTCGAAACACGAGGATCCGCACATTCCACGCAAATATGAACTACCCCGGAATCCCGGGATGTTTGATGTTTCAATCATAGTTTCAAACTTTACTCGGGTGCTCTAGCGAACTACGCTCGAACTACGAGTAGTACTCGTAATATAAGCTAAAATTTAGACTTATTTAGGTACTTATAACCAGACCTAGTTAATTCTAAATAAAGTAGAATACTTGGGAAAATACGATTAACATCGATGTTCATGGCAAGAATATAACATTTAATAATATTGTTTTTTTCTATAGAGTGAATGAATTATTTTTTATTTTGTGATGTTATCACTAGTATAAGGAGTAAGGATTGTATATCATGTCAAATCATGTTGCATTATACATCTAATGTAATGTTTCACTGATTAAATTAATTAATTTCAGTTGACTATTTACATAATATCGAATATAAATAATTACTTACTATTACAAAAGTAATAAAAATAAAAATTTCAGGTTAAGAGACACCACACTAGCGTCTCTTGAGCGTCGGCGTCTTTTCAGCGCTCTGGAAAATGGCGTCGCTGCGCAGTTGCGCCAACGTTCCTTCGAGTAGCAGCCATAGAGCTTAACGGCGCGATTCGGGAAATGAATTAGAGATTAACTAGATACGATACAGAAAAGATATGTGACGTCCCACGGGTAAAGGAAGGTACCTTTACCCGCGGAACGTCACATATGTCGATTGGCGCTTACGCTATTATTAACGCCGCTCCAATATTATTGCGGCGCTATGTGACGTAAGCGCCAGCAACCATAAGGTACCTTTTACCGTGGAACGTCACATACCTTCACTATTTCATATCTAGTGAATCTCTAATTCATTTCCCGAATCGCGGCGCCAGCCGCCATACGGTACCTTTTGTAGTGGAAAGTCACATATCTTTACTATTTCATATCTAGTGAGTATGAGTCTCTAATTCATTTCCCGAATCGAGCCGTAATACTAAACTCCGACGCTCGGGATACGCTAGTGTGGGTTGGCCCTAAAAGCTGTTATAACTCTTGACTCTTGAGGTACGTAGGTACATAGCTTAGTTAATAATCCTGTAGGATACCAACCTCGAGAGAGAGCCCGCATCGATGGATCTTGTAAAGGGAGAAGCGCTGTTGTGTGGTGACAAGGTCGGACTGCAGTCCCGAGGCGTGCTCACTAACAACAAGATTCATGGTCAATGCTCTGCCCCTTAAGGACGAGAAATGGAAAGAAATTTAACATAATTATTGTGAAAAAGGTAAATATATTTACGGAGCTAAAGTTAAGAGGCGCATTAATAACAAGTTTGGTTTGTGGTTGAAGAAATGTCACCATTGACACTGCCAGATTATATTCATAAAGATCAAATTCATAACAATCCGAGTATTCAGAATAAGCCTCCTGGAGGCATATTCAGATAGTTATTTATTGTTATCAACGGTTATGGATATCATATACCAGCTGTAACATTTCTTGTTTGAAATGTTAAATTACTATCTGAAAGGGCTCTTTTAATTTTGCAAAGGCTATCGTGAAGTAGCAAAAACACGGTTTTATCATTTATCGCTTTAATAACACAACCGTTACGTTCTGATTAGCCTATAAGGGTTGGAGTAATGCATAACGCGTATATTACTCACAATGTGCAATGTTAAATGATAAAAATGCCACCATAAGACCGAATGAGCCCCAGAGTTCAAATGCTTGCTCGTACCAGTTCCGTAAATTATATACGAGCATATATACTCGTACTTCACATTTACCATTTTGCAAAGGAAAATATTTTTACGGTAACCGGAAAACACAACCTCGAACCATATTAAGACTAACGTGATGGCTATAATGAGTAAAACTTTCCTTTTCGTCCATAGAAAAATGAGAACTCGCCACAGATATTATGTCGAAGTAAACAAAATAAAATACCTACACATATATTTGAACACAATTTTAATATCTAGACAAGCATGTTCAATTATTTTTCAGCATTTATTGTACCTACAGGAATTTTTGTTAGTGATCGACTGTATGTGTAGTGGGATAACATGCCGATAATGTTGATGAAATATTTACTTACTTATAAAACTGTAACGTACGAAAGATTTTAACTTTCTGTGTTTTTATTTAAAATGATTTACTCGTCTAGAATATGGGATATAAATTCCTTCTTTAATAAAATGTCTTGAATAAAAATAGCATATGCTTAAAATGATATGTGATTTTAAATTATGAGGTTCGTTGAGCAGCATCATAAAAGCCACAGATAAGACAAGCCACCGGGAACGCTTACTTACGCTCCGAGACAAAGAAAAGCGACAGCCGTCCCTAGATAAGGAAAAAATGGCGTGTAGCCTTTATCTTAATAAACATACGAATGTTTATTTAGCTGACACATAAAAAGGTGAAGAATAACAAAACACATTTGGGGCATAAATTGTGCCACCATTAGCCACTTATCTGGATCTGTCATCGCGGGCAAAGCTTTTACTCCCATTGCTTATCAAGTTCACCGTCTCATTCCAACCAGTATATGTTAGACCTTGAAACCATAGCTAGCTATACGTAGTTAAGGACCTTGCATTTTCGGCTTGCCTGAGACAATGCTCAGTAATTCATTGTAATAGCGGACCGGTTCCAACGACTCAATCTCGCCGTTAAGGGGTCATCCATTAATTACATCACACGTTTAGGCGGGAGGGGGTCAAGAAAATGTGACATATTGTGACATGGGGGAGGGGGGAGACACAAAGTTTGTGACGTCACTTTAACTTCATCAGTAACCGAAAATGTATTTAAATTATTTTATTCGCTGTACATTTAAATAACAAGTTTTTAAAACGATAATCGTTTTTATTCGTTTAATTTTCTTCCCTAAGCAGTTTTGGGTTGTAAAATTACTAATATTTATATCGTCAAAAATATTTTGATAAAATATTAATAATACTTAGGTACTTACTTAATTCGACTTGGCGATTACGTAGAAAAAATGTGACGTCACACTAGGGGGGAGGGGTTTGCCAAAATGTGACCAAGTGTGACAAGGAGGGGGGGAGGGGTCAAAAAACCTAGAAATTCGTGTGACGTAATTAATGGATGACCCCTAAGTAGGCTTTCTGTAATAAAACCGCTGTCTGGTAAGCGGAAATTTTTACCGCCCTGCCATTTTATGCCCCCTGATAAGAAACAAACGACCGAATCTATAATAATTAAGTAGATACGATTCATGCTTATTACTGAAATGGAAGTTAAATTTCACTTAATAATCATGAGGGCTTAAAAGAAAATCCTTTTTTGTTATAAAAACGACGGAGCTGGAATTTAATTTCCTTTAATCTGCTACATTTTACAGAACTCGTTTTATTTTATATTCTTATTATGCATCAATGACTCTTTGGTATATTTATCTTTGCATGCATATTAAATTACCCATTTTTGTAAGTCGTTATACAAAGAAAGGTCGTGGCCTGCGTGATAATAAACTGTTTGTTTTAGCCGGGACCGTGCATGTAGACGGGACAGCCACGAGCCGTAAAAAAAAACATAGGAGGTAAGTAGGTACCGTAAAATGGGGTGAGTTAGGTGAAATTTGACTTTCAACTCGATAAAATTTTATTTTTACATGTGAAAACTTGGTGTATATAATAAGTGGTTCGGACGTTTGTATTTTAGTTTGTATTTTATTTTGGGTAATTCCATTTCATAACTTTGACGATAAAGAGGAAAACCCACCTCACCCCGTAGTGCCTCGTATTTGGGGTGAGAGGGTTTTTCATACAAAGGTGATTTTGGAAGATTGTTGAATCGTCTTTTTTTTATTATGCGTATTACTATAGCCCCATTTTAAATTGGAATGCATTATTTTTGTAGCAGTAGCCTTAAAATCCCTTCTCACCCCCCTCTCAAACCTTCTCTCCCCATTCATAACCCAACTGTCCCCGCGAAACCTACTCACCCCGTTTTACGATACCTTAGATTAGCATTAAGGCATTAAAATATTTAAGATACTCACTTGTAAGATATAATATTTTTCACATAGCTGTGATTGGCCATCCTTTACGAGTTATTTACGAATGACTAAAAAAGGGGACCTTAGTATTTATTTTCTCCCTTCAATATTTTTTTTAAATATTGATCTTAGCGAAAAAAAGTAGCACTTACTTTATAAGAAATCCGAAACAGATTATTTACGTAACAGATTTTTTTTGCCGTGGGCTACCGTTTACGAGTTATTTACGAAAAACTAAAAAAAAATAAACGATTGTAGAATAAATTATAAGTAACTTTCCCACATTCATAGTATTTTGTATTGAGATCACTCTGACCTACGCTTAATATTATTTTTTATCTCCCATTTATCAAAAGTTTTGTATAATAAACTATATATTTTCTTAAACGTAATAAGTGTAGCTTTATAACTGTATTTATTGTTTTCTTTATAACTGTATTTATCGTTTCCTGCTACACTTTAAAAAAAAATGATAATTATGAAAAAATCACAAATACGTTTTTTAGTCTTTTCTACTTTACGCTTTTTTTAACCGACTTCCAAATCCCAAAGGAGGAGGTTATCAATTCGGTTGTATGTTTTTTTTTATTTTTTTTATTTTTATTTTTATTCTTTTTATTTTTTTTATTTTTTATGTTTGTTACTCCATATCTCCGTCATTACTGGACCGATTTTAAAAATTCTTCTTTTGATTGCATGTATATGCATACAGATTGGTCCCGTTTTTGTCAAAATCCAGTTCCGATGATGGGATCCATGAGGAATCGACGGAACTCCTCAAATCTTAAAGGCATACATATAGTGATTTTTGTGTTTTTATCAACAAATCAAGCATATACATTAAAAAACACATGACATTTGATGACGTGGAACTGCTGATGATGATCAGAACGGAACTCTTCAACGACGAATAGTTCACCTTTGGCGATTTGTCCTCTTCCTTATGTTTGTTAAGCAAGTTAAGTTTTTAAGCAACATTTTTGTCAAGCTTGAGTTCTGATGATGGGATCCATGAGAAATCTAGGGAACTCCTCAAATTTTAAAGGCATGCGTATAGAGGTTTTTGTATTTTCATCAGAAAATCAAGCATTTTCATTCAAAACTGTCGCATTTGATGGAGTGGAACTGCTGATGATTATCAGAACGGAACTCTTCAACGACGCATAGTTCACGTTTGGCGATTTGTCCTCTTCGTTATGTTTGCTAAGCAAGTTTAGTTTTTAAGCCACATTTCTGTCAAGCTCGAGTTCTGATGATGGGATCCATAAGGAATCGAGGGAACTCCTCAAATCTTAAAGGCATACGTATAGAATTTTCCGTATTTTCATCATAAAATCAAGCATTTACATTAAAAACTGTCGCATTTGATGAAGTGGAACTGCTGATGCTGATCAGAACAGAACTCTTCAACGACGCATAGTACACGTTTGGTGATTTCGATTTTGACTTGGACTGGGACCCGGACTCGTACCCGGATCGGAACCGGACCTGGACTCGGACTCGGACTTGGACCCGGACTCGGACCCGGACTCGGACCCGGACTCTGACCCGGACTCGGACTCGGACCCGGACTCGGACCCGGACTCGGACCCAGACTCAGACCCGGACTCGGACTCAGAGACCTGGACCTTGACCCGGAAAATCACTATGATACCTAAACTAAATAAACCGCTATGATTACCTACCATAAAATGTAGGTATATAGTATGATGATGCCAAACCCCTCCCGCTCATACCCCCGTACACCGCACGGCATGCGCCGTTAAGTAGGTTAGGTTAGGTTTGAACTGCGATCCTCACAGACCAAACAAAAGTGGGTTAGGTTTGGTTAGCACTGCGGGCTTTACAGAAATGAAATACTACTAGAAAAGTGGGTTTGATTAGGTTCGAACTACGATCCTCACAGAACCGAACTGCAATCAGAGAAGTGGGTTAGGTTAGGCTAGAACTACGACCCTTATGGAAACGAAATGCTACTAGAAAGTACTGGTTTTACCTCCTTTTCTACATAGTGCACCATCTACCATAATTTTTCACCGGGCCCCATACAAGTCGGTTTTTTTTTCTTAAAAATTATTTTGTTAGAAAGTGCATTGTTTTAGTTCCAAAACTAGATTCCTCGTCATTAATTTATCCGAAAATGATATCACATGCCCTAATAGGTATAGTTTTAGAGAAATGTTGCTCCAAGTGAAGCGCGGCGGCGTCGAACTTCCCCCCCCCCACTAAATGAGACGTGGTTCTCGATGTCTACCGGTCTGTATCTGCTCAAGACCAGCTAATAATCAACTGTGCCAAGTTTCAGCGCATAGTCTCAAAGTGCAAGGTCCCCATACAACGTTGTGCACTGTCAAACTAGCTAATATATTTTACCTAATAAAAGATAACTGCCGTTTAAAAAAATTAGTAGGTTTCAATACTTTTGTCCAGAGTAGTTTTTGGAGCTTTGAATTTGGAAGGAACCTTCTTTTATTTCACTAAAGTTTCGATTCGATTTTATTTTGTCCATTTAAAAGGTACCTAATCGGGACTTAAGAGGAGGAGGAAGATAATTTTTAAATACCGGGATGTTCCCCTGCCAGCTCTGTACAAGATGAATGTATGAATTTCGCTTAGTACGCTCGTTCGATCATACTATGACTTACATTGGTAAATGTGGTGAGCCGATGACACTAGTGACGCGGCGTCCGTGTCGTACGGGTCCAGCAGTGGCGGCGCGCCCTCAGCCGTGGAGTCCGAGAGGTTGCCGCCGCACACCGACGTGGCGCCACCGTCGCTGCTCCCTGTCACTGAATAATCGCCTTCAAATTGTCTTTGACATACTCTGTCGCTTGTCGGCTCATCGACAAAATCAATAGCAACCTTTAACCCTTTCAGGGCGTAAGACACGCGTCACGTGTAGCGCTCGCGAGCGTAGCGCTACGTTGATCATTGGAGATTTACTTGCTACTAGTGAGGATGTTAAGTGCAACAACCTTTTTTTGTTTGATTAAAGCATGAAACTTGGCACAGCAGTTCCTTATATCAAAATAAGCCGATTTAGATCGGTAGCCCGAAGGACCCCCCCCTCTGGGGCCAGGGAGGGGGGGTCAAAGAACCGCTCCGCCCGGCTTCATTCTAAAAAATCTAACAGGCCCCGTTTAGCTAATAGGTCATATTTGGTATCAATTTCGGATAAATCAATAACGTAGAATTCATTTCTGTTATTAAAAAATTGCAATTTGTCGAACAAAATTAAAAAAAAAAAAAAAATCTAATTTTTCAAGTGTAATTTTTATGTTTTATTTGGTGTCAAAATTAAATTGCCTGGTTTTTCTACATACAAAAAATATGACAATAAAGCCTATTTAATGCAGATTTTAAAAACATAACTTTTATTTACCTTTATTAAAAGAAAATTGCATAAAAAAACTTATACCGTCTCGCGCCGGTGAATATCTTTTTACCGACATGGCCTCGTTATAGACAACATCCGAAGTACACACTCTGGAGACCGATTAAATGTATTGTTTATTGTTGTAGATCCTATTATAAAGATAGAAAAGCGTACATATATTATTATTTATGTGTCGTTCAGTGAAAAAAGGGACCTAGGAAAAAATTATCACAGAGCCTCGCGTTTGTATAGAAGCATACTCGTATTTAATTAGTGCCAACCACTCCAAGGACTCCATGGTCGCTGTTCTCAATGAATAAGAAGTAAACTGTAAGTATATATGTCAGTTTCAATCATATTCTGGCCACAGTAGGGTTGTCAGAACAGTTTGGAAACAGTCATAATGCTTTTTGCTTCCATTCCCAAGAAGACAGACTGAGCGTTGAGGGGGCTTTTGACACAGCAACCTTCGAGGCCGTGGAGGAAAGTCTGAAGAGTGAGGGCATCTGACCGGCAATAGCGCAATGGATAGGGAAAATGCTAAAAGGTAGATCCATTACGGCGGAGCTGGGAGGAGTAACAAAGACGATTAGTCCAAGAAGAGGGTTCCCACAAGGGGGATGCCTGTCCCCCCTGATGTGGTGCCCACTTCTAAACTCAATGGTAAAAGAGCTCAACAGAGGAGGCATGTACATGCAGGCTTACTCTGATGATGGAGTGCTGTTAGAGAGAGGAATGGTTGTCACTGCGATAAGAGATATAATGATAAGTCTCAGACAGGTACTGAGATGGTGTAGAGAGAGAGGGTTGGATCTCAATCCATCGAAAAAAAAGCTGGTGCTATTCACTAATAGAAGAATAAAGGAGATGAAACCCATAAAGATACAAGGTATAGAACTAGACATGGTGGAGGAGTTGAAATATCTGGGCGTTACTTTAGACAGTATACTCAGGTACAAAACTCACATCAAGGAGCAGACGGCTAAAGCTATAAGAACACTGTTCCAATGCAAAAGGGCAATAGGAAAGAACTGGGGACTGAAGCCAGGAATGATCCACTGGATCTACAAGGCGATAATACTACCCAGGGTGCTATATGGAGCCGTGACATGGTGGTATAGAGCACATATTAAAGAAAACCAAAGAGACCACCTAACCAAAGTCCAGAGATTAGCGTGCCTCATGATGACGGGGGCTATGAGAATGACCCCGACACACGCAATGGAGGTAATGCTAGGCTTGAAGCCACTCTGGATTGAGGTAGAGAAAAGAGCCACCGAACAGTGGTACAGAATGAAAGCATGCAACGAATGGAGAGGAAGCTGCGTAGACAAGAGACACGCGCTGATACAAAGAGAGGCACTATCAAAACTTGAAATGTTGATGGCCAATAATGACCTTATAAAGAGGCAGGAGATATTTGACAAGAAATATAGAATACACATAGGAGACAGAGATAACTGGAAGGTGGAAGTCGGACACCCGACGACCATCTGCTTCACGGATGGCTCAAGAAGAAGCTCGATGAAACTAGCAGGAGCGGGCATAGTGATCCTCAAACTGGGAGAGAATCAGTACCACTGGGTAGATATGCTAGCGTGTTCCAAGCCGAGGTATGTGCTATAACGCGCTGCGCAAGCATAATCAAGAAGAACGTAAAACAAGAGGGCGCTGTCGTAATATACACAGACAGCCAGGCAGCACTAAAGGCACTAAAGAAAATATCAGTTACCTCCTCTCTCGTGAGAGAATGTCGAGAGGAGCTCAACTTGATAGGCAAGCAAAGAAGTGTCACGGTGGCATGGGTTCCAGGACACCAGGGAGTAACGGGAAACGAGAAAGCTGACGAGCTGGCGAGGATAAGGGCGGAGACGGAATACATAGGTCCGGAACCGGCTCTGCCTATGTCAGCGGATGTCACGAAGGGAGTCATAGAGAAGGTAAAAGAGATGGAAGCACAGAGAGAATGGGAAGAAGAGACTGGATGCAGACAGTCGAAGATGATGATCAAAGGTATAGACCACAGGAGAACCAGGTATCTTCTGAAACTAGGTAAGAGCAGTCTGAGACTATTGACAGGTATCATTACAGGTCACAATACTCTCAACAGACACCTCAAGATAATGGAAATTAGTAGAGACGCCTCCTATCCACATTGTGGTAAGGAGGAGACTAGCTTACACTTACTAGCAGAATGTACTATGTACGCGGCACCGCGATATAATACATTCGGTAGAGACACACTAAAAGAAAACGAACTAAAGGACGTCGAACTCAAAGATGTCCTTTTATTCTGCAGGAAAACAAGAAGATTTGAGGAGAATAGTGTGGGAATGCCGCCGGGACAGTAACCTGAAGCTCCAACTCCAGGGAACTGGGCTGAATGAACGCGACAAGCGATCGACAGCCCGCCTGCTTCTGACCGGGCGTCCCTACACTACATCTACATGTATAAGTTAGTCTATGAATTTACTAGAGTCGGTAGTGCTGCACTCTGGCGGCAGAACATTGCAGTAATATCCCATATTGAGAACAGCGACCATGGAGTCCATGGAGTGGTTGGCACTAACTAAATACGAGTATGCTTCTATACAAACGCGAGGCTCTGTGATAATTTGTTCCAAGGTCCCTTTTTTCACTGAACGACACATAAAAAAATATTTGTACGCTTTTCTATCTTTATAATAGGATCTACAACAATAAACAATACTTTTAATCGGTCTCCAGAGTGTGTACTTCGGATGTTGTCTATATCGATGCCGATGTCAGTAAAAAGATATTCACCGGCGCGAGACGATAAAAGTTTTTTTTATGCGATTTCCTCTAAATAAAGGTATGTAAAAGTTATGTTTTTAAAATCTGCATTAAATAGGCTTTATCATCATATTTTTTTAATGTAGAAAAACCAGGCAGTTTAATTTTGACAATAAATAAGAAACAAAAATTACACTTGAAAAATTAGATACTATGAGTTTTTTTTTTAATTTTTTCTACAAATTGCTAAATTTTTATACCAGAAATGAATTCTACGTTATTGATTTATCCGAAATTGATACCAAATATGACCTATTAGCTAAACGGGGCCTGTTAGAATTTTAAGAATGAAGCCGGGCGGAGCGGTACTTTAACCCCCCCCTCTCGGGCCCCAGAGGGGAGGCTCCTTCGGGCTACCGATCGAAATCGGCTTGTTTTGATATAAGGAACAACTGTGCCAAGTTTCATGCTTTAATCAAGAAAAAAAAGGTTCGACCTTTTTTTGACACTTAGAACCCTAGCTATACACGTCGTAACGTGATCTAAGTAGCGTTCCCGTAGAACGCTGTCTGCTTGCATGCCTTTTACGCAGAGGTATGAGAATTGATTCGTAGCGTTTTGTCGTATCAGGCCGCGTAGCCAAGATGCAGATCGCTTACGCTCCGTAGCGATCGAAACGCAACTGTCACTGTCGCACTAATATAGATGAGTGATAGAGAGACATTATACTTTTCGTTGTCGAAGCGATAGCGATTGTAACCTTGGCTACGCCGGCAGGTTTTCTAAGCGCGGCCTGCGCGGCAAAAGGTATAATTTAAATTGCTATTGATAAATCGTGGTTTAATTGATTTGTAAATAATGATTATAAGCGAATTGTGTCGTAGAATTTGTGTGAAACGATATCTTTCATTGTTTTACTTAAAACAAAGTATGTCGGTAATGTTACATTGACTGCACATAACAAATAACTAGATCAGTATCTCTTTAATAGACGCATTAAAAGCATAATAGAGGCATTAAATGATAAGTATTGAAATCGGTTTATGAATTCTGTTCATCCACAAGTAATTTTTTTAAAATTCAAAAATAAGTAATATTATGCAATGCATGATACTTTCTAAACTCATGAGAGTGACACGGGTGCTGATGATAGGTAAACCGTTATTTAAAACGACATACTTAATTTAGCTAGCTGAAAGTGTCTCCAATTGATCTATACCCTTTGCCCACTACACATATACACCTTAGTATATACCTATTTGCTTAGGTATATATCTACTTTGTATATGTCACTTTAATACGTTAAGATCAAAGTTATATTGTTTGAAGCTGCTCTATTATTCTGACATCATAGGGCGACTTGCCTCGCCAACTATTATTACTGGACTCCCAAGAGACAACATTTTGGCAAAGGATCACTCGTGAATAAATATCGTAATCCTTTGTCGCTTATCGCTACTAGCGGCGAGAGCTTGCTTCTGTCCCGCTATTGTCCGCAGATTTTTGTGCTAATCCCTGCTCAGCGAGCTCTTAACGACTCGAGTCGAGAGCAATTCTCAAATTTCAAGTTTCACTAATTGTCGCTTTGACATTAAATTGATAATAAGACGGAATTTTGAGTGGAATGGGCAGAATTTACAATTAAGAATTAAATTGTAAAATTAAGAAGTTATGAAATGCCTTGTAATTTGTCACCTCTGACGCCAGAATCTGCGCTGCAGCTGCCCCTGTCTCCGACCAGCCCCGAAGGTCCTCCCAGCATCATAGGGGGCCCTAATCCGAGGGACGCCACGCTCTCACCTTCAGACAGACACCCGGCTGCTTGCAGCTGTCTTCTTGCCTAAACACATTTATTTTACATAAAAACATTAATTTACATAATCCTCCCCTAATTTATTTGATGCTGTATTCTCTTCTCAATAAGTTTAATCCCGTTACGTGCCTCAATAAATTTAAACAAGATATTAAATTTAAATAAAGTAGGCCACCAGTTTCCGTGAAGCGCAGAGGCGCGTTAACATTTAATGACAGAGTTTTCATCAAAGGACCACGGAGAGCATAAATTACTTAAGATGTGTGTTAATTCGACTTAAATTTCAAAGAACTTGCTCGAGGAAAGTAGGCCACCAAAGTAAAGTCATTAATGCAAGAAAATTATTTTAGTAGCGTGCTGATTAACATATCAATATCCCTTTTATACACAACATCTTTTGTAAAGAGGCAAAGAGACGCGTTGCAATCGCGACAGTAAAGTCGCAAAATCATGTTGAGGGTATTTGCGACAAATTTCCCCGCAATTTAGTTCTAAAGGAGCAATTTGAAATGGTAATTAACATCGGTCATGATGGATGGTCCGTAGTGAGCATTAATCATAATATCCTGTCGATATGCGTTTATTTATTACACTTTGAGAGACAATTTCATTCGCCGATGTCCAACAGATTTAGGACTAATATTCGGGATGTTTCAATGTTGGCATAGCAAATTGATTGATGATTTCGTCGCTGTCTCATTTTCATAAATCTAAAAACTTTATAGACATCATACCAAAATATTTACCGAATATTTTGGATTAAATTCAACTGACGAACTGTTGTTTATCTTTGAAATGGCGTCGAAAAACACGAGGTTTCTGTAATGAATGGCTGCAGTTGGAAATAGTAGGCCTCGCCTGTCAGAAATACTTTAGCAACTTAACCCGATTACCGGGCGAGGTCACCCAACCAAGTTATCTTCGTAGTGGCACGGATACCGAGTTCCGTCTAAGGGCCCGATTCGGATTTTGAAATAGACATCTATTAGATATATTTTAGACATCACCAAGATACGATAAAGTTATGTTTAAGATCTAACCTGTCAAATTTGACATTTGCTCGATTCTGGAGATACTCTTGAACGATTTCCACAGGATATGACTTAGAGATCCAATTCACATCTAATAGATATCTTACTCTATCTAACGTAAAAGTGACATTGGTTGCCCGAATTGCGCTGCAAAAGAGAACTAGTTGATATCTAAACTATAACGTATCTAGAATGGATCTAGTACGTGTCGTCTCTTGTGAATATCTTGAAGTTCGAATATGGTAGTAAAACATTTGTTGCTCCTACATTCCTTTATCTCTCGTCTGTAGTAAGATACGATAAGATATTGAGTTTGGCCGTCAGGGAGTTTGGGATTGGATTGGATGCATCGATAGCTTCTGTCGTAGCATTGCTTGGAAGCGTTCTATTAGTTTAAGTATCTGATATTTGTTAACTCCCTTGGGTTATTTTCCTTTTATGAAACCTTTGCTTGGTTTTAGCCATAAATGTAAATGGACGAAATGTCGTGAGTACTCTTTGTAAGGCTCTTTAACTGGACCTTTAATTTAAAATATATTTTTCACGTTTCTTATAGTTTTCAGTCGATATGGTGAAATAACCTACCTACTTATGTATGACTGCTGAATGTGATCTGTAGTATTAAGGATTTAGCATTCAGTACTAACCTTGCGCGCAGTGAAAGAACATTGTAACGCATTGTAAATTATATAGAATATTGTACAGTCATAGTCAGTCAAGGTAATACTTAAAAGGTAATATTTTAAATTGTATGGGCAACGTCCATATTGCCCATATATTAAAGTAAAATGTACATATTTTTGGCACTTTATTCGTGATGATATTTAATACCTTGACTGTATATGTTATCTCATGCTCGTGTGATGGTTAGCTACTTTTTTGGTAGTTGGGCTGCCGACATTTGTTAACTCATACTCACCTCAAACAGTTGCTCCCTGGCATGCCTGAGCTGCGTATCTCTCGCACTGAGCGCGGCCGCGAGCTGCAGCGAACGTTCGGCCTCGTCGCGAGCGTGTCGAAGGAGCGCCGCTCGTTCGCGTTCGCGTTCTGCTCGCTCCGCTCCGAGCGCAGATGACGCGCCACCGCGGGAACGCATCTTTAAGAAAACGAATAAGTTCCACATACACAATATTTTTTTGTCCGACGTGAGCCTGTCAAGACACTTTAACTATTGGGTTGTGTTTAAGCTCTAACTTCCCCATCTCAGGTGACGGTTCGGGCCTTCGGCCCTACGCGGATCTCGGCACTCGGCCTTCGCATGCCTCGGCGCTTCGCAGTAGGGCCTTCGGCCCGCCGGCTTCGCTTATCAAGACATATCTAATTCATCGCAATAATTGTAATATGTGGTTTGTATTTCCTTTTCCTGTTTAATTAAGCTTGCCAAGATAAATTCTCGGACCTTGATGTATACAAATAAAAGTTTTTGTTTATTTGTTAGCGAACATTATGAGAAAATAAATATTTCCTAATTGGAACGTACAACTTGCAGGGATAGAAACAAAACGTAGTTTTAATTACGCTCTACGAACTTGCGGCAAACTGCAGTTCTGTTTAATTTATTATGATGCTTGTTTAAAGCCATCGCGCTACCGTTGTATAATATTTCCAAGAATAGGTACTAGTATTTTAAGCTCATTAAAATTCGGAGTCCTTTTGTTTGACGCAAATACGAAAATTATAATATTTTGAGATATTAACACCGGAATTTATGAGCCTGCACCTTGATTAATATATAATATCACAATATCAGCAGGGACAGGAACCGGTTACCTTAACCGGGGTTTTTCATAGGGTTATTTTAGAAGCGGTTGTAAAAACCCCTACCATAACGGTAACCGTATGATAAGGTAACACTTTGATTCGGTAACCGTATCAGATACGGTTAACCTCTGTTACCGGTAACCGAAATAAAAACCCAGTCTATTCAGTTACCTCATTATAAGGTTTTTGACTAGTTCAAACGATTGCAATCTTTATAGTAGGGTCAGTAAGGTCATTTAGCATGCACTTTAGTCTCAGGCGATGCCGCTTGGCATGATTGTTCCTTAGGTCAAACAAAGTTGATCTGGCCCGGTAGACAGGAGATCGTACCATGCAGACCCCCCAAAAAGGGGGGGTGAAAGAGTCGGCTCCCCAGGTCCAATCTATGCTATATTCCTTCCTAGTCTTAGCAACTAAGGCAAATTATATATCATTTTCGTATAAATTAGGGACGAGGAATTCATTTTTGAAATAATTATTATGCCTTTCCATACAAAAAAAATGATTTTTGTACAAAACATGAAAATGTTATGTCATTTTTTGTGACAATTTTGGATGTTACAATCACAGTGTGGCGATTTGCACTAAATAAAAAATTGTACAATGTAGCCCATGTATTCTTTATTCTGGAAAATATCAGTTCATAGTAGGCATTCATACATTTTTTTGTAAAAAAAAAAAAATTTATAGCGCGTGGCGGTAACGATTTCCATACAAATGGAACTATGCCCAAAGTCAAAGATTAAAAATGTTTACTAAAACACTGAATTTGACATTTTAAAAGTTTAAATATTATGTTTTAATTATTTTTCCATGCGTTTTTGCCCTTTTTTGGTACAAATTTGATGTTTTTATTTTTCTCCATAAAAACTTTCTCCCCCCCTATTTCCCCCCTTAAGGGTAGATATTTTTAAATTTGTTTTTATAACTAACTTATTCCTTTTGTAATTAATCGATGTTCAAACGTTCAGGTTAAAATGTTCGGTAGTTTAGGATCTACATGTGTTTGAGCTAAAGACATTTTATTTCATAATATCCCATACATTATAATATCTAACAAAACTCTGCTTACTTCCAGACATCATACAATCTAAACCCCTGAAGATATAAAGCTGAAATTTTCAACATCAATTAAATGCGACAGGTTTAAGTTTAAAATAAAATAAAATTTTATAAAATCAACGCTTAAGGGGGGGAAATGGGGGGGAAAAAGTTTGTGTGGAAGAAAAATAAAAACAACAAATTTGTACCAAAAAAGGGCAAAAACGCATGGAAAAATTATTAAAACATTATATTTAAACTTTTAAAATGTCAAATTCAGTGTTTTAGTAAACATTTTTAATCTTTGATTTTGGGCATAGTTCCATTTGTATGGAAATTGTTACCGCCACGCGCTATAAATTATTTTTTTATTACAAAATAATGTATGAATGCCTACTATAAAGTGATATTTTCCAGAATAAAGAATACATGGGCTACATCGTCCAATTTTTTATTAAGTGCAAATCGCCACACTGTGATTGTAACATCCAAAATTGTCACAAAAAATGACATAACATTTTCATGTTTTGTACAAAAATCATTTTTTTTTGTATGGAAAGGCATAATAATTATTTCAGAAATGAATTCCTCGTCCCTAATTTATACGAAAATGATATATAACTTGCCCTAGTTGCTAAGACTAGGAAGGAATATACCATAGATTGGACCTGGGGAGCCGACCCTTTCCCCCCCCCCCCTTCTTGGGGGGTCTGCATGGTACGATCTCCTGGCTACCGGGCCAGATCAACCTTTGTTTGACCTAAGGAACAATCGTGCCAAGCGGCATCGCCTGAGACTAAAGTGCATGCACTTCCATACATTTGTGTTCCTTACTGACCCTACTATTATGCCCACTTAAATTCAACTTGTTATTGAATAACCGAGGTTGGCATGGGCGATCTATGAAGCCTCCAGCACAAACAAGTTTTTTTGCCGTTCCTTTGCTTATCTTTATACCTACCCGTGTGGTGTGTTCCTATTTTAAATCTTATTATATTATAAATAAAATAATTAAAATAAATAATGTTAATAAATAAATAATTTAAATAAAATATATAAAGTAATAAAAAAAAAAAAAACTTCCGGTCCTGTAATAATAAAATTATAGGTCGTCCGTTTAAAACGAATCCTCAGCCCGCAAGTAGCTTCCGAGCCTCGACAATAATGTACTAAAAATGTAGCAAACCAATAAGCAACGGATAATAAAGGTTACCATAACTGAATGAAAACCTGTTGAAAACCCTTAACAATGTTAGGGTTACCGTTTCAATAAGCTTACCATTACAATCAGGTAACCGTATGATAGGGTTACCGAATGATAAGGTAACCGAAACGATTGGGTTACCGAATTGATAGGATTAAGCGTAAAGAGGGGTTTTCCGGTCCTTGAATATCAGGTTATTCGCAAATTGAAATTTGGTATTATACTGCAAAATAAATTTAAGTAAGTAGGTATTTTAATAATACCTACCACTTAGGGCATACTGAAAATTCCTGGAACTGGCCACTTAGAAAAAATAAGTCGTCTCATATATCAGAATCCAGAAACTTTCAGTATGGCCCATGTATAAAATTAAAACGCTATTTTTACATAAAACCTGACCGTTTCATAAGATAGGGTTACATAAGTTACCTTAAGTATGTGCTGTTAAATAGTATAAATATTTTAAGTACATTTTCATGTAATGAAATAACCTGTTTATTACCAGGTTTCATGTAAAAGTATGTATGAATAGCGTTTACCTGCTCATAATTTCTGATGAAGTCCCGCAGTTCTTTCTCTTTGTCCTCCAGGGTAGCGTACAGTTGCTTCATTTGGTTGAGCAAGTCAAACTTTTCCGCTTTCAACCTTTTTTTGTCCGCTTTCAGTGCTGTAAAAGAAAAGTTATATTTACTCCGTTTTTGAAAAATACAGTAGAAACAACTCTGCATTTCATAAACCTTTCTACGGTTTCATGGTCGCATTTTATCACTTGTCACGTTCTAACAAGTATGTAAGTGCGAAAGTGACCGGCATAGTGACAGGTGATAGTGAAATATATCCATCCAATCCTACAAGAAATTGGTAAAACTAGTACGTTTTGAACCCGCTCCGAGGAGCATTGCAGCTATGAATATGTTTGGAGTAACAGAGGAAAGGCGTGATACAGATCAAAGAGGGTTAATTGTGGAGATTTCTGCCCCGTTGCCATCTACTATGAACAGAATAAACGCAGTGTCACTCTTTGAGCGCGTCCGCCTGCATGCGGCTTGTGTGCTTGGTCGTTCGGATTTCTAGACATTCCCTCGGTTCGGACAAAATATGTACATATCAAACGTTTCAACGCGAGAATAGAAGTGATCCAAAGAAGTCTTATATTTTTATATGCTTTGTAAGACCGTTTCTCAGCGCTGTGACGACAGAAAATATTGGTGCAATCCTCTATTTGATGTTACTTTGAAAGGGATTCGTGCGCAATTTCCCTCGTATTTATTCGAACTGTTCCGTTTAGTTTGCCATAGAGCGTGCCATTTTCAAATGTATTTCTATTGTAAGATGACTTGGAATAACTTAAGAATTAGATTAATTTCGATTTCTAAACTAGAAGAATTTCATATTTTTGACATCTCTCTCAACAGACCTTATTAAATTTTGTAAGGTAGAAGTACTAGTGCTCGACGCTGCACTAGTATTCGACATGGGCACTTTATGTCAAAGTAATATAGGTTAAATTTGAACGGCGAAGATTTTTCTGGATTCAAATTTACTCCTTGTCACTTTGACATACAGTGCCCATGTCGAATACTAGTGCAGCGTCGAGCACTAGTACTTCTACCTTACCTATGGGGTGTGAGTTTTGATTTTGTAAATTATCTAAAGTGCTTTAAGTTTATTACATTTTCTGAATCCAGAATTCCCGTTTATGTTTGTGTGCCGGTATGCATATTTAAAATTTAAATGTAGTCGAAAATAACCCTTAGGCAGCGCATTGGCTCAAACGATTAGCGCACTTTATTGGCTCAGTTGAGCCTAAGCGGCCTTTGATCGGCGTTCCATTGGGCGTACCTGGCAGAGCAGGCGTGCATTTGCGATCCCTGTGTTTACCCTTATATACAAATACGTTAGTCTGCTAAGTAGCTACCTGATACGGATTATATACGTACATAATTAAGATGAGAGCAGAGGATTGTTAACACAGGCAGATTACGTACGTAACAACTGAGTTTCAACGCGTTAATAAAATAAATAAATAAATATTGGGGACATCTTACACAGATCAACCTAGCCCCAAACTAAGCAAAGCTTGTACTATGGGTGCTAGGCGACGATATATATACTTATATAGATAAATACATACTTATGTACATAGAAAACACCCATGACTCAGGAACAAATATTAGTGTCCATCACACAAATAAATGCCCTTACTGGGATTCGAACCCAGGACCATCGGCTTAGCAGGGTCACTACCCACCAGACCAGACCGGTCGGTAATGTAACGAGTATTCATTTTTCAAGTACAAATACTTTGTGTAAAATATCCTTTGTGACTAGCTTCAATAAGTAACAAAAAGAATTCATTACGTATAAAAGAGTTGGTTTACCAAAGCCAAATTTGTTCTCTTTGAAGCACAATTCTTAGTACATTTATTTCTCTAAGAAGGGAATATTATGGGCAAGAAAAGTAGGTCGCGATTGTGATGGCGCCGAGTTTGATTTTCGTCAGTGTAATGTCTTTAGTGGGATGTCAGTGGGAGTTACCGCGGAGCACACATAACGTGGGGACGTGACCGGCCTGTCAATGCAGCACACTCTATGTTTCCAGGTCACTTACTCGCTAGATGGAGCTTATAAAACTACTCGCAGTCAACACACGTACACACTCCCATACTAGTTTTGTAGCTATAAGAGCCTGACACTGCGTACAGCATCAATAGCCTACAGGTGAGGCTTGTTATTCCCAAAGAGAGAAAATGCTTTCGAATTTCGGTCTGTATCAACATCAAGTGGCGTTAATTAAGTATCATGGATAAACAAGTATATACCTACTGAAATGGGAAACAAATCATTTACTCGTACATGTAGGTACATAACTAAAGCGAGCTGCAAAATCGCATAGACTTATTAATGAATTCATTTATTCATAAAGTTTCCATACAATTGTGCAGCTACTACAAGAGCAACTAAGATGTTTCAGTGCGAGTATTTCTATATTCTTCAATAAGCAGAGTCTATAGAGAGTAGTCTGTGTCTAAGCTACTTCGCGAATTACTATGTAGTTTATCAAACGACTCGCCCGCTTTAGGTGCGTCATGAGCGGTACTCTACAAATTGTCTGCTTAGGTACTCTGATCGCTTTAGTTTACTTTGGAGGAGATATGGAGGCCAATTCAAACATGCATTTTATCTACATGTTATTCGCGCGTGTATTTCGCTCGTATCGTACTTGTTCGTATACATGTACCGGTGGCGCGAGCGAGATGCACTGCGAACGATAGCAAAATTACTTTATTTTGTTCTAAAAATGTATGTTCGAATTGGGCCTCATGGATGAAATGAACAGTTGGTCAAACCAATTTGTCAGTCAGTAAGAACCAGGAAAACTATACTCATCCTTTTCTTTTGGGTGCTAGTACTAGTGTAAGACGTATGATTCTCTCTGTCTATGATTGAAATGAGACAGTCCTTTTACAAACTATATCAACGTGGGTCAAATGGAACATCCGCGTCAACCATTTTGCAATACTCCTCTCGTATAAAACAAAATACATTTTAATGGCGTTATTTTAATCCATTAAGGCGCGGTGTGTAGTAAAATGCGCTTTTTTGTAACCATATTTACAGACTTTTACAAGGATTTTAAGCATGATTTTCTAGTATGTATAACTTTAGTCCTTGAACTACGTTATTGCTTGTCAGGAACACAACGGCTCATTATTTTCTCGATAGAATCTTCAGTTGAAAACATGCTTAAAGCTGTCTTTTGATCCATATTTTAGAAGTACTACGACGAAAATGGATATGAAACTTACCTCATTCGATAGCTTTTAAGTAAATCTTCGTTATTACTGGTCCTTTTATCGATACGTTAATCTTTTCATTCATAATTTTATGAATTCAACTTTTGCCTACTAAATTACACCCTACGCGGCAATACCTTGCGCCCATTCCCCGCGCCAGTACGCCCGTGGCCACTGCCAGCGTCGGACCTATGCTAGTTTACTGGACGTTTCATAAAATGGGTAACCACTGTATAAATATGCAAATATGTTATACACACAATGTTTTTCAACATACTTACGAAGAAAAGCAAAATAATTCTTAATTATTGTGACATATCAGACATTCGCCCGTCATATTGTCAATTTATAACAAGTTGGGAAGCAAAGGCATACACCCATCTAACCAATCCGGAATTCAGTCACGATTGATAAATTGTGTAAACATATTTTATTAAAGGCTATTAAATTAATAAAAGTGAATCATTTTTAAACATATGTGTACGGGATTCAAATACCTATGTGGAGTGTTTAGTGTATGGTGGTAACCATTTCACCGCTTTTAGTTTCCGAGTTACCTACATGCGTTTTAAGGGAAGTGGTCGAAAAATGCCTAAAACGGTTTCGTGTTTAATATTAGGTAAGGTAGAAGTACTAGTGCTCGACGCTGCACTAGTTTTTGACAAGGTATAGTGTGTAGCTTTCAAATAGAGCTCGATGGCTAATCCTATTGTCTATTGTTAAGTAAAACCGCTCGTGCCACGTGCCACAACCACCTGCATAAAAAATACGTACTTCGGTTACTGAGTGCCGGCGAGTCGAACGCTACAGAACCAGTTTAAAATGTGTCATCGAGATGCGTAACAAAGGCGCGTTATCGGAGAGCGCACCTACACTGGTTTTTTGAGCGTTGGCCTAGCCCGCGCTCAGGTGCCAAATAAAATAATTAAGACCCTTTTTTGCAGGTAAGTAGCACGTGCGGTTTTACTTAGGGGCTATTCATAAATTACGTCATTTCAAATTGGGAGGGGGGGGGGGGGTCTGGACATCGGATGACGGTAGCATGAAGTAGGAGGAAATGGGGTCATTTGGAGCATGATTTTTGGATGATTATAAGGGGGGGGGGGGTCTAAAATCGTCAAAAATCGATGACGTAATTTATGGACAGCCCCTTAACAATAGACAATAGGATTAGCCGTTGAGCTCTATTTGAAAGCTACACACTATAATTTATGTCAAAGTAATATAGGTTAAATTTGAACGGCGACGATCTTTCTGTAGTCAAATTTAGTTCTTGTCACTTTGACATAAAGTGCCCGTGTCGAATACTAGTGCAGCGTTGAGCACTAGTACTTCTACCTTATTTCCGCCAAGTCCGTACCGTGCGATATGGGAAATTTATTCCAAAAAATACTGTTTTTATATACCACACTGGTGGCAAGCAAGCATACTACCCACATTCACCATAGGCTATGGACGCCTGCAGCTACGGGGATGTGACACATCATGCCAAATGTGGATTGATTTTATATAAAATAAAAGTCCTAATATATAAAATAAGCTTTCATATGTAATAGTTACTGATTTTTAAAAAGCGCTTTTCAATTAAAAGACATGTCAAGATCGGTTACCTTCTTTCAAGTACTTTCTAATGCTAAAATAAACGAACTACAGTATTCTTCCTTATTTTCAAACCTACTTGCCCGAAATTGACTTCTAGAATTAGACCAAGTCTGCGACGATTTTGATTGCACACGCAGTGCAAGTGTTAATCATAATTTCATAAAGGTTTGTCGTTCAAAATAACACTTGCACTGCGTGTGCAATCAAAATCCTTGCAGAATTTTCTTGGTCTAACTCTATTATATTTTTAAGGTAAGTAAGTACCAATTTCTGTCTCATAATAATTGGGTATAATTTAATTAGGTTCTTAGTTTGTCGGGGTATACTCTCATATTGTATATAATTTTATTAAATACTCATTAAAATACGAATTTGTTAATAAACCTTATTCGATATTAATTGCCGGAAAAAATCCCGGAACTGACAAATCAGAATATTCAGAATACCGATGGCGCCAGAATAAGGATGTAGACGTGCTGCGCGGGAATGGTGCGGCGGGGCGCGCGGGGCGCCCGCCCGCCTGTTCTACCACTCGTCTGCTTCACCCCCTCGGAAACGTAAAACTCAACTATAAGAGCGCCTTAAATCTGAAATGATTTTGCATACGACTCTTTACAAATAATGAAGTACGAATCTTCATGAATAATGAAGTTTATTGTGTTGCAGGCCGCATGAGTAAATATGTATAAAAGTACCTGCGAGAATTTCGGACTGTAAATTAAAAATATTCATTGTCATTTTCATTTAATCCATATGTAAAGCGTATGCAAGTGCAAGTGCAAGTGCATACTCACTTTTGCAGCTAGGTGCCTAGGTGTAGGTACCATTGTACGAATGTATTTACAACATTTACAAGTGTTAAATAAATAGTACCAATATAACAAGTTACTACCCATTTACCACGAATAAACTTGATTGGAGGTACTTACAAAAAATAAAGAAACAATGTTGTACAAGACAACTTAGTAAATTTAATTACGGCTCTACTTGGTAACTTTTCGGGCCCTAGAAAAGTAGAAGTAACTTTCTCCTTGCAAGAGTTGCAAGGTGGGTAATAAATTGTAGTCATATGCGCAGCCGGAATTACCTAGGCCCGCTTCAGTTCGTTATTAATGTAGGCTCATTATGCTTGTGATATTAAATTACTTTCAAAATGTATATGAGAACGGGAAGTTTTTACATTTTCCACATCAGCCACTTATGTACTTCTTACATACTTGCTCCAACTAACTTTATTGCAAAGATTAGACTTACACAAGCATCATACGGCAGAATATAATGCAAGTGAGAAAATCGCAAGGTATGTAGGAACCGAATGTTAGTTATAAAAAGTTTATATATCTACACAATAAGGTCTCCTTTGTATATCTTTGTATATCTATTGTAATCCTTGTACATATATCTATTGTTGTGACTAATTATTATAAGTGAAATTAACTGTATTTGCATGCATGCAACTGTGCTTATTTATAGCAAATAAAATTTGATTGATTGATTGATTGATTGAGGGTTTCCGCGTTCGAGATTTTCACTAGATGGCACCACCGTGACGAGAGGTCTTTTTGACAGCTGCTGTCAAAATCAACCAATAAAAAAAGATGGTTAAACATGATTGGTGGATTATGACAGCTAGATCTCTCGCCACGGTCATCTAGTGAAAAACTCGATCGCGGAAGCCCTCATTAGAAAGCAATATTTTTCGTTTTTTTTTACCGGTTTTATTGCAATTGTAAAATTTCATACTTTTTCGAGCGTTTTCGTGCTGAATTTTCATTACCATGATCGAGAATTATTCAATACAATTTATTATGTTTCCTTTAAAGTTTTCAGGTAAAAGGATAATTTAACGCAACACTAAATATCGAATGGTTCGCAGTCCGGTAGTTAGGGCATGTGTTACAAACTTACAAACAAATTCACGGACGCTTAGGCCGCAAACATTGTCACGCGCTATTAGCTCGCAGGTCGCGTCGCCTCACTACCTCGTTTACGCCAATCACAACTTCAATTGTACTCCTACCGTAGAACATTAAAGGCCATTTTCCTATTAACTCTGCCTTTGTTCCTGGCACCCGAACAAATTACGGGCGAAATTCGTTTACCACTCGATTAGCGCGATCGTACAACAAATATTTCTAAAGGTCAGATTCATTTCATTTGATGAGAACAATCATTAATATGCCTTTGTGCAAAATAAAAGCAATTAATTGGGTAAAATAATATAATAAAAAAAAACAATTAGGTCAACCAAGGCAAAACAAATTCACAAAGAATAATAAATTCGTCAACGCCGTGCTCTTTGTTACCTAACTTCCTAGTCTAAAATTTATAATGTCGATTTGATATTTGTCGATCTATGAACTCTAGATAAAAACGGCCGTTTTAACTTTGGACGCATAAATTGACGAATCCAGCAACATAAAAACTAGTTTGATGTATTCAAAAGGTACCGTAAAACGGGGTGAGTAGGTTTCGCGGGGAGAGTTGGGTTATGAATGGGGTGAGAAGGTTTGAGAGGGGGGTGAGAAGGGATTTTAAGGCTACTGCTACAAACCTCCTACCTATATCCTTAATAGGTATTAAAAATATTTAGACCAATTTCGTTCGCATGCCATCAATGTCGTCATCATTACTTACACGTGACAGCCTCTCTAGCAAGCAGTAACTCCTTCTCAAGAACCTGAGGGTCGAGTGGTGCAGCATCTGCCTCGCCCTCTGCCTTCGTCCTCTCTAATAACGCTGTCCCGGCCTCGCCTCTCTCTGCTGCCGTTACCAGCAACCGACGGACCCGCGTTAGTTCAGCCTGTTTACAGAGAAAAATTGACCAAGAATTATATTTGAGAAGATAACTGCTGTGAAATTTGATGAATACAACAGTTTTGGGTTACCAACAAAGACGAGATCTATAAATTAATTTATTTATAAAGCATACTAGAATAGGACACATACTTATTTTATTACAATAGAAGATCGGGGTTTGGAAAATTTAGTGCAATAGTTAGTGTAAAATGTTTTATTTTGAATCAAACTCGATTCTTTACGTTGACATAAGTTTTTAGTAGTTATCTATACTTAAAATGTGGTTTTAGTCACTCTTCTATATAAAGGGTTTGAAAACGATAGAAATATTCAAATTGACCTTTAAAATTCTTTAAAAATTCTGTAGCTAGCTACCTACTATCCCTTACAATTGCATTTCACATGCATTACGAAGGTCTCTGCGGACCTACATACCGCCAAAGAATGTATCGCAATAACGTCTACGTAAAGAATGTTCCCAAGCGTATCATATTCTCTACTGCAAACAAATTTTGACGTAACGACCCCGTTACCAACAAACTTCAAAGGAAAGTGAGCTTTAGCAATTTCCGGGTAAAGTTCGTTATGCAATGAGTGGGATTTAAGGTAAAAGTCACGTAATGTAAAATTGTCCACCTGCAAGCGTTCATTCTCGAGCCTCAGCCTCCTGGCCAGCTGCGCGGCCGTGAGCATCCCCGGGGAGGCCGGGACCTCTTCCTGCCGCGAACGGTCCGATCGCCCGCCGGGGGAAGCCGCCTCTGTTTAACAAACACGTTTTTGTAAACATAGACTACCTCACATTGGCTCCAAGCTATTACGTTGACGTACTTGTGATCTGATCACTACACAAAGAAGTAAAAAATACAATCACTTCTTATAATATAATTAAGTCACATATAATTAAGATACAAAATTTATCAAAGGTTTGTAAGATGTTGCTAAGTTTTATGGATAAGGGACAAGGGTGTAATATTATATGCAACTGAAACAAGAGGACGTGGTGAGCGCAAGTAACGCACGATAAGCGATCTGTGAATTTTTACCATCATTTTACGCCCTCCAAATAATAATTTACTTGGAACACCTTTTTGTAAAGGTGTTACAACTTGGAGCTCTTTAAAGGACTTTGATTCTTCGTCAAAAGTTTACATCTTCAGTCTTTTCCCGTAATTTGTTTTCCCAAGTTTGAGCTCGTTATAAACCTACACCCTGTTTTGATGAGTAAAGTATCACAAGTTGGGGAAAAAGCAAATTAAACTCCGCAATCATAACTTTATTTATAGTTCCTTAGTTTAAAACGTCCAGTTTTCTAAAATCAACAAAATTTGATTGACTCCTCAAAACTCAAATATATAAACAGAACTAAGTATAGGTAGCATACAGATTCAAACAAGTTATTTTACTTTGAAACCTACGGATGTTACGGTTTATACGGATACAAGATTATATCTATAATCGCGTACAACTCCATTGTCGTTAAAAGCTGGTTGAAAGTTTAACCACAGTTTATTTACACATGAGGATTATACGACACCCACCATTAGCCGGCATATGAAAGCTTTAGTTTAAGTGTGGCGTGCCGCCGCAGTCATACAAATGGAATAGGTTATGGCGACGTAAACATAGTAATAACGTGAAAGTTTCCCCAGTCACGAAACCCGCAGCTCGGGCCGGTCCAGACAAATCGATTACCTACGTACGTACGTAACACGCATCAACCCAACGCTAGTGTTGTTAAGACTTTAGTTATTTAGTCTTCTCAATGTCCACACTAAGCTTGAGTTTTGAACTTACCTTTGCTATTATTTCAATAAATAAAAATAAAAAAAATATATAGGTGGACATGTTACACAGATCAACCTAGCCCCAAACTAAGCTAAGCTTGTAGTATGGGTGCTAGGCGACGATATACATACTTATATAGATAAATACATACTTATATACATAGAAAACACCCATGACTCAGGAACAAATAATTAGTGTTCATCAGCATCACACAAATAAATGCCTTTACTGGGATTCGAACCCAGGACCATCGGCTTCGCAGGCAGGGTCACTACCCACTAGGCCAGACCGGTCGTCATTTCAATGAAGAATTTATTAAATTTACATTACAAGATAATTTCCCACCGCAATAAAATAAAATAATACACACTAGTCCTTCAGGGTTACCCTTCAAAAATACTCTTAATATGATACGATTTCTCAGTGCCAAAAGTCATTTTCTTCAAACAGAAACGTCGTTTCACTCTATCAGATCGTTTCCATAACAAAACCAGATAAAATTAATAACCTGTTATATTAATACAATCACAATGCGCCTCCTATACATGACTGAAACACTGATTTACATACTTACACATTCACGCTTTACACATTATTAGATTATTACTCACGAAAAAGGGCTTAAGTAATATTAAAACTTAATAATACGCGACATGACTAAAAATATTCTGAAATCTTAAGTTGTATAACTGAGTAGAATCGTACAGTCAACTGTAAAAATATGGGTGTAGCCAACTTATTCAAAAATATGTCCCATAGTTCTTAATTCGCTGACATAGGAGCTATGGGACATATTTTTGAGATGATTTGTGCACCCATATTTTTACTGACTGTTCAAAAGACTCGTAGAGTCAAGTTCCCAGTCCCACCAACACTATCTGCCGCAGGTGTTCGCGACGCCTACTTCATTGTAGCTTCTCGCAATGAAAGAGACATATTGACTTCGCCCGGCAATATCTTCCCGCTTCGGGTAATTATTCTCACTCAGACAGATCCTTTAATTTCCCGACACAAATGAGAGATAACACGGAAGGGAGATAGGAAGGAAAGAAACTTATAGAAAAGATAGAATCAGTCGGCTGAATATTCCTTGGGGAAAAAATTAAGGGATTGTGACAAATTATCTTAGAGCAAATGAGCTGCGGAGCTCTTAAGCTCATATTATCGCGGCCCAAAGCCGGCTCCGTTTAGGGCGAAGGTAGATAAATCGCGCGGCGCCTTCCAATTTCGCGTTGATCCCATAATTCTATCTAGTCGGATAAATCTCGTATATGATTTCGCAGATCCTTTAAGAAAACAATTAAGTATCTATACGATAATATACCTCTGGTAAGGCCGGTCACATAAGGAAAATATTTAATTGGATAAGTATGTCGAGTGACCCTCTAACAGTCCTAATGCTTTTAAATTCTCCAATAACTGCGACAAAATTGGCATTTGAACGACCCTACGGATCTACATACAAATACCTAATGAATCTTGTTAAGTATTATAACATGGTAGCTCGTTCCTTATTAAATATGTTACTACTTAATCACAGAAGCAAATTTGATTGGTGTTGTTTTAAAACTAAATGCTTTTTTTTTCTTACATTCAAAGAAAACTTTTTTGATAACAATCCATTGAAATAAAAAATGTGACTTACGAAGAAGTATTTTCTTTATAGGTCACAAAAAACATACCTTGTAATCGATGTATCGAATAAACTACCATTGTCATTGTTGATCGTATTCTAGACGCACTCTGCATAAGTACTGTCAGAACAGAACCATTTATCAAAAACCAACCTCAAATTTAAATTTAACACTTAAACAACTTGTTAAAGAGCAACGCCGAAACTTTTCCGCCCAAACACATAATGAGAGCGTGCTTAAGCTTTAATTTTAATTAAAGATCGCGGGAGGAATTAAATGACAAATTACTTACAAGGTGGAGGAAAAGTTTCATTCTTTCAAAGTTGTCGGTTGTGCAGTTAGACGGCAAATGGGCTTATTCCCCTGGGGTACAGGCTCATTACGGGCCCGAGGGGTGCCGGTGACGAGTCGTATGGATGCTTACACAGCGAGCTACTTACTTGCTCATCTCCCAGTATTATTATGCTTTCTTGTCACGAGTTTATTAAGAATTGACGACGTATACGTATCAACTTCGTGGCAAAATACAAACGAATTATAACAATTTCGTTTTGTCTGGAATCTTATCGCCTTTATTACTAATACACTACTACTACTAATTATACTAATTATTAATTGTACTAATTATTTATTTATTAAATTTTAATATACTAAAAGTCTTTCTTTCCAATTTTTTTGCGTTTTCAATTTAAATAACTAAGTTCGTTCACTAACAACAAGCTCGGAGGCTATACACCTACCTACTATGTAAACAGCTCAACGATCTTACGTTCAGTTTGCACGAGATACACTTCATACCTACACTTAAAATAGTTATTTACGATACAAGTGCGGAAAAGAGGAAAAGAGAAAATGCGGATTACCTATTTGCACGTGTATCGTACAACTTTTACAGTACATTATGGCCCTTTAAACTTTTGACATAGGTACGCACGAAAAGTGCTATTTTACGCACTAGTGCGGGAAAATAGGACCGTATGTACTGTAAAAAACCTTTTAATGAATATTACCTAACTTAACGGGTTAGCACTGATACTCGTAGCACGTTATTGATTCGCGGATTAGCAAAATTATTGTTTTACCGATAAAGCATGATCACTTTTACCAGGATTCCTAAGTCAAAGAAGAAGAAAATTTCAACATATAGGGTGAGTTTTGCCTGACAGTAGATAAACGGAGATTTATTGAACCGTATCTGTTTTGATGAGTTTCTTTGAAAAGACGTTCCAACAGACTATTAAAATCCACGGCTAACAACGAGGAATTACCAACAGTTTCCCAACTAGCTCCTTCGTCGGCAACGCAAACAGCAGACTTCTAGTTGCCAACTATTATCCCCTGGACTAAGAGATTAAAGACAAACAAAACACGAAATTGTTGTATCTTGCGGTAAGTCTTTAAATCATTTCTTTCTTACTAATAATATCCGATATTATTCTATATTTTGTCTTCTGAACGTGGTAAGAAAAATATAATTATTTAGGATGGGTAAACAATTGACTGACTGGTAGAGAATGCTTTTGGCATTAAGTCCGCCTTTTGTACGATAAGTTTTCTTTTGTGCAATAAAGTTTAAATAAATAAACAATAGTTAAATTTAACTAACAAAGTTGGACCCATTTATTTTTCGTTATATATTATGGTTCGTTGGGAACCTATATAAACTTTTAACATTAAAGTAGTCACATTCGTCTGCCTCCTTTTCAAATTGACGAGTATTCGCTACGTCGACACTTCGACAGTCTAATACTTAAATACTTACTCTCTACCTTCATAAAAAGCACTATTTGTGTGTGATCTTGTGTAAGTTGGAAGTATACGCCTAGATCAAATACTGCTGTGTTTCTACCAACTAGATTTTAGATTAACCAACTTAAGAACATACCTCCTTCAAGAGTAGCAGTAATATCAGCTCTAGGTTCTGGCCCATCACTACTCCTCCCCGGCGAGGTCGCGTCGGGTAAAGGGACCTCTTCTTCAGAACTGTCCGCCGGATCCAGAACATTCCGTTCGCTCGCATTGCTGTTTCCTTCAATACCAATTTCGGCGTATGTCCCGCTGTCACTCCCGTTCTGCGTCGACCATTTGATTGGCGATTCAAGTTTACCATTCGCTTGATTCTCTTTATTGTCATCATCTAAAAGAAAAACACAAACACATTATTACTATCAAAGACATATGTAACTTCGTATAAGATGAATAAAGTCTAAGGAAAAAATGTGCTTCGGAAATCAAGAAAAAGTCATTCTCGGATAGATGGCGCACACTGCTTTAGCCTATGCTCGGCTAGATGGCGTGACGACACCGTTTCATATTTAACAATTTTAACACATGGATATCAGTGAATGAACATGGATCAAAATGATATAAAAATAATAAAATCAGTTATCCATATACATGCATTTTTTGATAAATTTATACGTTTTCGTTTTGAGTTTTAGTCGTGTGTCGATAGATGGCAGTAAATTTACTGTGACTACAAAACTTACTATGACAGGACCCCTCTATACTATCTATTCTTTTTGTTACTATTAAATGGAATGTCTGGTGTCATCTTTAACAATGCATGAGGTGCAGCGGAATGGAAAAATAATGACTTAAAATAAAAACAAAAGACAGCAGACAAATGTACATCGCCTTGCCAGCGACTGTGAGGATTATTTTCTTTGGTCGAGTGTATGAGGCCAGTTTGTTGTTTTGTTTCAGGCAGCACATCAGTAAAAAACGTTCTATAGTCGCACGAATAAAATGCTGCAGCCCACGCAGTGGAAGTGTTATTTATATGTCATAATTTCATAGAAGTTTGACGTTTAAAATGACACTTGCACTGCGTGGGCTATCAAAATCGCTGCAGACTTTTTACGATCTAACTCTATAAGGCAAACGGTACATACATACTCGTACATGCGCTGATTGCGCTGTTAAATAATCTGAATGGCCGAGGAAAATATTTACGTTTTGAACAGAATGTAAACGAACCAAAATAAGTATGTATTTTAATATAAACTTGAAGGTAGTTTTAATTATATCATCCTTTCCATTTTGGATAGAAAAACACTACCATTTGTTCAGAGTCACTTTGTTACCATCTACAAACCTATTACGATGTTTGTATTCGTTCAGGAGGGGCTAGAGACACATCAGAGCTGGCGGAAGAGACGAAAGGACCTAATTAATTCATACTGTGATATAACGACTTACCTATAAAAGGATTATCTTTTCCATTTCTAATGGAAAGCCTAGCTCCTCTGTTGAGTGTGGCCTCCTTATCACCATTTAGTGAGCCATTCCGTGGTTTGTCTAAGGTGCCCATGAGCAGTCTTCGCTCGGGGGGAGCCGGGGGCACGTCGGCGCTGAACACGGAGCTGGCAGGCGTGATGAGGGGGTCGGCGGGCTCGGGCTCCGCGTCCGCCTCCACGCGGGCGCCGACGGACACCTGCTCGTCCACCATCTTGCGGAGTTTCGCCTGCGGGAATTTCAATAAAATTATAGACCGACCGCTTAAATGAGTCCTCGCCGGCGCCGTACGAATGCTGCCCGCACCTTCCCCGCCACCCTTAACATTTGGTAACATTCCATTTCTAACCGCAGCTGCAATACTGTTCATTTTTCTATGGAAATTGACAATGACAGCGACGCGTTCAGTACCGGTAGTGCAGCTGCGGTTAGAAATTGAATGTTACCTACGTCCTACCCCGTCGCCCCCGTACCGCGCAGACGAGAACTCATTTAAGCGATCGGTCTATAGTAAAAAATTCGGATGATAGAAGCTGGGACTTCAAGATGACATGTTTGCAATGGAACGTGTTGCTGTTTTTGCTATTTTTTTTGCATAGAAGCATACTAAGCTTAACGTCTATGGCATTATTCATACACGTTTGTCAAAGCTAAAACCTGTTGATAATCATTTTTCCTTATCCGTCATTTTGAAATTAGTGTTTGTTAGAAAGAGACAAAATTTAACACAGGTGTTAAGTATATATTGGGGGCTTTTCTATATTTATTTCGTTCAACGCATGAAATTAGTTTCGGCACAGATTATATAATAGGTTTCGGTGACAACATCGCTACATTCAAGCTACCTATTACTGCCTGTCACCTATTGATTCTGGAGCAATAGATTTAAAAAAAACGGAACGCTTAGATTCAGCTTAGGTATAAATATGCTGATATAACTAGAACTACCTTATATCAACAACAGCAACAATATTCCATAAAAGGCTAGCATGTAAATACATAATTTGGCAGCTCCCTATTCATAGCATTAATGAATTATTAGATGGTTTAATGAAAGCGACTTCGCTTTGTGGACTCAATATACCCGCCGTACATTTCTCGGGGCCGAACGATACCTTATCTCCGTCTATTAATCTAAGCAATGAATGCCTTCTATTTAGTTAATTCACCTGCTGCCGTTTGATGTAATGGCCGCTTTGGCCCGTTTAATGGCTACGTTTTATGAATGTGTAAGTGACGCTTCCTGGAGATTTCCTGGTTAATTTGTTGCTGATAAATAACTATTATATACTACTGTAATAAGACTTATATTTTTTGTAAAGATTTGAGGTGTTTTTTACATTCAGTTTTATTAAAATTAAAGACACGGTTTTTTATTGATGACACGGTCGCTTGAGCTTATTGGTTATCAAGGGCGTAACATAATTATATCAATAACACATCAAGTAGAGATTTTAGAATGCAAATAGGTACCACTCTCGTACAGTCACGTGTCAAAATATGGTACGAGTATACATATTTTTACACTTGCTGTACAGTCGCCATCAGATATATCGGAGCGACCAAGGTGTTCACAATATCTGAACAAGGGCTCTAAGGCCTAGACAATAGAGGCGTGTTCAGACATTTGTGAGCACCTTGGCCGCTCCGATATATCTGATGGCGACTGTACAAGTGCGCATCTCGTAGAGACAGAGACTTCCGCTACGGCGTAGCGCGTAGCATATTTATGTCGTCAGCAGAATTAAATTCAACTTCGTGTCATGGAAACCAATTCTGTTTTAACATTTCGATACACTTGTTTTGATACGACATTATGTCATTAGGCATCTCACGTGCACCAATAAGTGCGAGCAAGATGCCTAAAGCCAGTAAAGCCTCATTTGAATGGTTCTAAAATTTGCATGCGATTTTCGTTACATTGCGGTATTTGGATTTCATATTAAGAAATTATTATACCAGCTTGAATCAAGTTTATCTTTATTATTTTAGTAATAAATTGTCTGTTTGTCCGTATTTTTGAAGTGAAAACTTCTTTAGCCGCGCTGTGCACTTTTTGAGGTGGGGAAAAAATGTTAAACTCGAGACAGCGTAAGGCGTAAGGCGTAACCCTCTCTTTCTCCCCCGCGCGGCGAAAATGTATGCCTGAGCCTGCTGTTTCGTTTACGCGGCGCAGGGCGCTTGCGTGACGTCACGTGTGACGGACAATGTCATTGTGTTTTTCTTTTTTGATTTAAATGCCATTTAGTGAGTTTCCCTCAAATTGGTATTAATATAACTGTAGTACTCACAGTGATGTGCTTAGGGGTTTCAAGTAATGCGACGAAATAACGCTAGATGGCTTTAACCTCAATTATACATAGTGCTGCAGACATTTAGCACTAGATGGCGCTGTTATTAATATTTTGAGTTACAATGTCGTCGAGTTTTCACTTCTGCCGGCACTGTTTGTTGTTGTTTTTTTTTAATACGATGATTTTTTTTCGAAGACAAAATCTAATAATTTATGTTATGATCAAGCCTGAATCAAGTTTATATACCTCAAGAAGCTATACACTATAGCTACGCTATCGATTCGTCTAAAAACTTACGGTATGCCCCAGGTGGCTGTCAATCGTCCGTCACTTAACTTCCGAAAACTTCCGCAAAGCTTGGCCTACCACATCACGCATCACAAGCCACGCAAATCTATCTTTTGATTTCCTATTTCTATACTGTAGTCAACATTTATACATATTATGCCTATACCTACTAAGTTGCAAACTGTTAAGGTGCAGTGAGTTCAGATGCAGTTTTTGAAAATCGCCGCGGTTTTTTAGAACATATTTGGCTCCCAAAAATACGAATAGCAATCTTCAGGCCTTTCTCTAGTAAGTACTTAGAGTTAGCGAAGGCATCAGTATTGTACTCGTATACCCTCTGACCATAATATCTGTGATTTTTCTAAAACAAAACTAAACTTCTAAAACTAGACTAAAAGCACGCTGCGGGTATCCTATAATTAATCTGAAGGCGCTTGTAAAAGCTGCTTATGGTCAATGTTACACAATAATTTGTTTACTCGTAGACCTGTAGATTAAGAGTACTTACAATACGGAATTCCCGGTAACAGCCAAATAGTTTCTGTTCCGGGAATTATCCTGACGCTGATATTGCTAAATAACCTGAAAGCACGTTTAGGAGATCTCTCATAGTTGGCTGCGTAAGAGTCCTACGGGTTTTAATGCTAATAAATAATAATGGTATAAATCTATCAGCCAGTCGTAGAACGCGCTAACATATACAAGGGTATATGAAGAGTAAGGTACCTTCACCACAAGGCTCAGGCTCAGGCTCAGTTCAGGCTCTCTGCTGTCACAATTGAGCCAAAGTTCAGCTGCAGAGATTGATGTACCCCTCCTCAGCAAATAAATATGCAGAGGGGGATCAGTGATCTCTGCAGCTGACCTATGACTTATGTACTATAAAATTAAATAGTGTTAGTAAGCACCTGGGCGTCGCCTAGTATCCGGCGCACTAGCGCCATCAGGCCGCCGTGGCACGCGCTGTCATGCTATCCCCCCCCGCCCCGCCGCCTCATGTTCCCTGCCTCGCCACGCTCACAGCCAACACTGAACTATTCCACTTCGCTCCACGCTTTGTTCGCTAGTTGTTGCTCTGACAGCTCGATGACAGTTTGAAATTCGTTCGTTCTTGATTTATTGTCTGAAACAAAAAGAAAATATTAACCACAGATAGACTGGGGCTTAACAACATCATGTTTTTACGAGATTTTGCATTTGTTTATAAAGTTTTGAATGTCTTTTCAGACACAGTTTGTGGAAATGGTTATTAAAAAAAATGTATGCATTGTGCTGTGTGTTTTACTTTCGGGTACGTTTGTCTAAAAAATTTGCTCCATATGTTTTAGTAAACAAAATCCCTTTAGCATTAATATTAAAAGCTTAGCATTTTTGCAAGCCAGCGGGACATTTATCCATAATAGCTTTTTTACGACTTCATTTTCGTGATATTCAGGGATTTATTAAAAGCCTCCTGGGAAACAATGCCGACCTCGTATTTATCGTCAATAAAAGGGCAATTCAAAATGGCCACACAATGGACATGGTACAAAGCGGGCTAGCTATGTGGTGTTGTGCTTCCACCAACCGTCCGGTCATTTACACAGGCAGAATTCTTTTTTGATGCAAATGAACACTTTACAACGTTTTAAAATGTGTTTTATTTTAGTGGCATTGCTGATGGAATAAAAAATTACCAAAATCAGTAAGGTGGTGGTCCTAGTGTTAGTGTTCGACATGCTAATGCCCAATAGATGACACCCTGCTGTCACCTCTATTGCCAATGACTTAAGTTTCAAGATGACATGTACTGGGACCGCGTCGAGCACCAGTACCACTACCTAAGTGTATAGCAGGTAATTTCTGCTATCTACTCTTCATTTACCCGGCTAAGTGCTAAGTAAAACAACCGTGTAGCGGTACACATAAACTTCCTTTTTCACGACTGAAAAATACTGTCGGCTAGTCTTTAGCATAATCGACCCTGTACGCGAACCCCGAGACGAATCCCGTTTTTTTTTAATTAAATTAACCGTTATCCTGACGAATATAGTCCGAGCAAACAGTTTTAGGCGGTAATTTGCGAAGAGCTCCGCTCGCCCGGCTCCAGTTATTGGCCACAAAATTGATTAAAATTCCAGCTGCGTAAGGGAGTCATCCACTTTTTTATTAGATTGCGCTCACGTTGAGACTGCTCCAGTAAATTTCTATTTTTATTGCGATCTAGTTTAGAGATAGCGTTTTACTATGGAAACTCTATTATTGAAAATAAAAACATAGTTGACTACCTACTACTAGCTACTGTACTATTAGTATTGACGATAACTAACTTCATAAATATTTCACCAGCTTCACAATGTTACCGTAACCGAACCTGTACAAGTACAATTTGGGTTAATAACTATAGTAATCGGTATCTGGTTATTACTATCCCAAAATATACAGTAATTTGTCAATTTTAGATGACAATTGTTACCTTCATGAATAGATAAGCACTCTAATAAATATCAAAGCGTTTAAAGGTAGTAAATGTTGTAACACATTTTAATTTAAATCAATAAAACAACTCGTATTTAAATCCGTCCGTTTTCCCTAAGGGCCGACACGTGACGAGTGCAGGGCATCAAAGTAATTGCTCTTTCATTAAAATCCTCCGCACATCTCCAAGATTTGCATAAAAAGGCTCCAAGGGTCGAGATTCTCATCGCTTACCAAGCCGGTACCAGTATACGTGAGATCTCTGATAACGCATAATGTCACTTGGCTTCGAGGTCAAGTCATACTGGGCCATATTAGGCAGAGAACCGGTTTTCTATGGGGGCAGCAGCCAAGGGCTCTAAGTAGGCCTCTCGCTTCGGTTACAACTAAGCCAATTTATAAATGTCTCCAACTTTCCCAAGTATCGATTGAAAGCAAAGTTCATATTTGACTTCCAGATTTAGGCCCTTACGCGACACATGAATACTAAAATGTTCATTAAAGCCCAAAATCTGAATAAGAGATTATAAATATGAATTAGAAATTTACAATATTGTGTGTTTATTTATCCAGTTTCTGTACAAGAATGCGCTATTCAGCGCGGGAATGCTGCCTGCGCGATGGTCACTTTGCCGAGGGGCCTAGGCTTAGAAGGTAGGTTTTAGGGATTTTTATTTTTTTGTTAGGTTTAAATTTAGTTATTTTATTTTATAAGGTACTTAAGTATTAAGTTTGTACCATATATTTTATTAAATAAATTTGCATTTGTTTCGAAAAACTTTAATTTCAAATGTCATTGCCAGAGAGCGCAACTTTGGTGCCGATGACGTCATTATGACGTTAAGTCGCATATAGGATGTTTTTTTAAATCAACATTGTAACACCTCAATGATTCTTAATAATTATTATATAATTGATTATTTATAAAAATGCTTGGTAATTTACACAAAAAATAATGTAAACATTAAAAAACGATACGAAACGATCTCCTTCTGTGTGATCCTCCACAGCCGGACCACCTCGTCCGATTGCGCTCAGTTTTTAATGGCGAAATGTACCTCTAATGTACTTCATGTACCTCGTCGGAAATTGAACGTACCTCTGTAGTTTGGCAGATATATGCATTTAAAAGGGGTCCGGCTGGGGAGTAAAATCTGCAGCCGGACCACGCCTGGATCCGATCATATCTGTTATTTTGAGATATAATTTAAATATCAGATGAATGTACCTGTTACGTACCTCCGAAGAAATCGTTTTTTTATTTAAAAAATGGTCTCATAAATGAATTTTCATACATTTCATTTTTTGAGTATACGCGTAAGCGCCTGTCAAAAAATAATAGCAACATATATAGTAGAAAACAAATGTATTCAATTCGGGCAAGTCGTCTAACGTGTCAACTAGATACAAATGTGGGTGGTTATAGGGAGTGTTTTAAACCGACACGAGTTTAGTTAGTAGTCTTTTTCATTAGCATAGTCTTTTTCATTTCATTTTAGTCATTTGCATAGTTTTTGTGTAATAAATTTTTGAAGATCGTGTTTTAGGCCCCCGGATTTTACGAAAAACGTTAATAATTTGCAAATTATTTTGTAAACTTTCCGTTGTTTAGTGCTATTGGATAAACCATTCAAAGACGCAAATTTAGTGGCAATTGTGACTTCTCTAGGTATATTGGTTATAAAGATATTAATGAATTTAATTTTTTTGGTTTTCATTTTTTTTCTTCCATATTTCGCCGTAGTAGGAGCCCATATTTGTATGACAGCTTCATTTATGTCTTCTATCCACCCTATTTTTTACAAGACCTAATTCCGTGAAACATTCAAGTAATCATCGAAACACTATATCCGGGTTATCCGGCCGCTAGGGTTGGCACTTCGGTATTTTTATTTATACGCCTTTTTCTTGGGGATATCTGGTTTCGACTTCATATGGAAGAAAATGTGATCCCACTGCTTCGAGAACTGATTTAGTAAGTACCTATCAGGCAAGTGAGAGTCGGGTTCGCATACGAAGGGTCTAAAAAAATTTTACCATGTCATACAGTGTACGATGACACGGGTCCTCAATGTGCAACTCCAACTCGTACTTGACCCTAACTTTATTTAATTTAATTTTTAAACATTTAATAATTGGAATTTAAATTTAGGGCAGTACGTTTCAATAGTGGCACTACTAATGACGGCAATACCGCGAGAACAGTTTTGTCTGACAAACATCGTGAAGCATTTGCAAACATCCTTGGCTTAGAGAAGTGGCTTCTGGACGATCCCCACACAGTTCTAGTTGTATTGTCGAGTGGTCTTCCAATAGACGCAGAGAAGTTTGGCAATTTTTGTAAAGAACTAGTCCAAAAATATGTCAATACTTACAAATGGTGTCCTATGACAGTCACCATACATAAAATTTTGGCCCATGGCGCTGCAATCATTCGAAGCTCGTCTGTTCCAGTTGGTATGCTTTCCGAGCAAGCAGCAGAGTCACGGAACAAATATTGGCGTCACGATCGAGAACACCATACTCGGAAATCGGATAGGATAAAAACAATGTCTGATTTGTTTCACAGAGCACTAGTCTCATCAGATCCAGTAATTTCCGAACAACAGATGTCACAGAGAATAAAATATATTAAAAAACGTCCCCTACCATCTGCCGCAGTAGCTTTATTGAAAGCACCGCAATCACCACAGGCACAGGAATCTCAGGAGGAAACCCCAACACCAACATCCGAGTTCTGTCCAGACGACAGTTATTACGAGGTGCAAGATGGGGCAGAGAGCCTCGAAGTAGAAAATGATGACCCGACTAAAAACAGATATATACAGCAGTGTTTCACCTTACTGCATGGTAATAAGGTCCAAAAGTGTATACGTCTCTTTGTAGTTGACTGTCATACAGCTAACGACCAAAATGTAAATATTATCTACCCTAATTATAAAGAGGAAGAATTTGTAAGTTATCTATAGCTAATAAATTACTAAATCTTAAAAAAACTTATTATTTCATATGTGTAGGTTTTTATTAACATATTAAAGTTTGTTTTTACCACCCATAAAAGTTCTATACTGTGTATACAGCGTTAATATTATATCCGGCTGAACCCGGATATTGGTAGTGGCAGCCCTGACCGAAAATTTTAATTAGCTTTAAATTCAATCTTCCACGAAATTAGGTCTTGTAAAAAATAGTGTAGATAGAAGACGTATAAATGAAGCTGTCATACAAATATGGGCTCCTACTACGGCGGAACATGGAAGAAAAAAAATAAAAACCAAAAACAATAAATTCATTAATATCTTTGTACCCAATATACCTAGAGATGTCACAATTGCCTCTAAATTTGCGTCTTCAAACGGTTTATCCAATAATACTAAACAACGGAAAGTTCATAAAACGATTTGCAATTTTTTTTAAGTTTTTCGTTATATCCGGGTGCCTAAAACACGATTTTCAAAAAATTATTACACAAAAACTACGCAAATTGGACACGCGGGAATTTTAGTCTCGCATTTGTAATGATCTAAACTTCAGTAATTTGCAATAAAATGAGGATGTCACTTTTTTGGCTTCTATAAAACACTGTGAGACCAACACTTTTTTTCCAACTTGATATACTTTTCTTATTTTTTGATATATCTGGTTAATCATTTTTTAACATTATGTAAAGGATATTCACAGTCATTTGGTATGTATTTTGGACTAATCCATTCAGCCACTTTCAATTTATAGCAGTTCGAAGTAAATTGTGGTTTGTGAAATTTTTGAACGTTTTCTAATAATTTGTTAGACCAAGTATTGAAAATGTTACAGTACGTTATATATTTGTACTGCCGACTTCATGACGTCACAGCAATTATCCCCACCACTTTCGCGCTTGTCGTCTCATATATTTGGGTTCAAGGCATTACACTGAATGCATTGATACCATATTCACCCATATCCCGGACGACATGAGCGGAAATCGATTTCTAGAACACTTTTCTTTCGCTGGCCGGTCTACTATAAGAATGTCCGTATACTTAATATTTATTTATAAATTACGCACAAAGAGGCAAAGTAAATCACGTTTGTTGCATGGGAGCCCCACGTTAATATTTATTTTATTATTTTTTAGTATTTGTTGTTATATCAATCAATCAATCAATCAATCGTTTATTGATAACAAGCGTTACACGTCATTTAACATTTTCTGTGTGATTTTGTGTGTGTGTATAGCGGCAACATCTCTGCGAATTTCAACTGTGTACTGTAAAACGTTGTACAATACACGTGCGAAAAGGTAATTCGCAACTCGTGTCGGTTTAAAACACTCCCTATAACCACCCACATTTATTTTGTATCTAGTTGACGCGTTAGACGACTTGCCCGAATTGAATACATTTGTTTTCTACTATGTTGCTATTATTTTTTGACAGGCGCTTACGCGTATACTCAAAAAATGAAATGTATGAAAATTCATTTATGAGACCATTTTTTAAATAAAAAAACGATTTCTTCGGAGGTACGTAACAGGTACATTCATCTGATATTTAAATTATATCTCAAAATAACAGATATGATCGGATCCAGGCGTGGTCCGGCTGCAGATTTTACTCCCCAGCCGGACCCCTTTTAAACGCATATATCTGCCAAACTACAGAGGTACGTTTAATTTCCGACGAGGTACATGAAGTACATTAGAGGTACATTTCGCCATTAAAAACTGAGCGCAATCGGACGAGGTGGTCCGGCTGTGGAGGATCACACTCTCCTTCTCGTTCAATATGCTTTGTTGTTTTCAAATGTTTATCTATATTGCTTGCTTTTGCTGTTAAGTTTTGGTCACATTTTTTCATTTTTTACAATCAGAAAAGGAAATTTCTGCAAATACGGCTGCAAAGACTCCATAGCGATTTCAAACAATAATATTTCGGTTATATTTTACTAATAAAAAAATAAGTAAACAGTAATTGGTTGTCATTTCCAACAATCTTGTTTTTAACATGACAAAGACAGTTAGTTATGTTTTTATACGTGGCCATTACGTATAAAAACTCTCAACTCAAGTTTCAATATCAGTAAACTAAAGAGGCTAATAAGTTGTTATTTGTTTAAGTATCTATAATCTAAATAACAACACTCTGTATTTCGCTTCACGTCATACGTCTGTCATCGGCACCAAAGTTGCGCTCTCTGGTCATTGCTTTTGACGTAAGTAGGTCACGACAAAATTCAATAGGTAATTTCTATTTCTTGCAGAGTCTGACTGCGGGTCACGAATAAATAAAAAATCTGAATCTGATTGGGGCTTCGATGGCATGGTGACTGTGATGGTTCTCATCTTATCTAGTTTATACATATATGTATCTTATTATGATAAATACAGATGCAAAGTAATACAAAAGAGAGAAATTAACTCAAATATTTATTTTCAGTAATATGATCACATCATTACTAGAATATTAGATGATGTGCAAATTACGTATAGTAGGATTTTTTTACATATACAAAAATACCTTATGAAATAAAAAATAGGTACCTCACTTACTAAACCTACTCACTTTTTGTAGGTACTTACTTATACCAATAACCGAGAGAGCCATCCTAAACATACAGATGTAATAATTAAAATGAGCGATAATTATATTTTTAACATAATACTTCCACACAGAGGAAGGGGAAGGCCGAGGATAAGCTACAAACAAATAAAAGAAAAGGTAGCTGTAATGTCGTATAAGGAAATCAAGGAGGCGGCCCTGGATAGAGTCAAATGGAGAGAGCTACACCGACAAGAGTCCAACTCTTAAATTTACGACGACGACGACTTACACCATGTATAAATGTTATCATCACGTTACCTTTGATAGTTTACTTCCAAACTTGTTTAGAACATGTATCTGGCACGTTTCCAAAGATTTCATAATGAATTTCATGTTGCTCAAAGTACATGAGCTTAGCGGGCATAGGCAAAACGTCCTCCAGACTGAGCATAGTCGCGCTACCCCCTCTGCCACGCATACGGTAATTTTACTCCATGTTCGAGTCGAAAGTGTCTTTGTGTGACGTCCGTGTCTTTGAACGGACCAATCACGGCACGGGACTTCGCTCACCTCGTCCCGCGCACCCCCGCATTTTTGGCATCATCGGTTGCATGAAATAATTGCTCTAAACTCGGTCTAGAGGATTCCTAGTCTATGTTAGCGAGTAAAACAAAGCACGAGACGCTTCGCCCTAATTTATCCACGACCAATATCCAGCGCATATGTGTTGGTTGGATAGTGTGGCGGAGAATTATGAGCCCGGGGCGGCGCGTGTCTACACTCGGGGCGAACAGGGCCTGCGAGTGTAAAGCTAGTTTTACATGTGTCGCGATTGCGACTGGCGTATAACATAGGCGTTTAGGATCCGCGCCTGAGCGGCTACCGCCAAAACCGAAATTCGCAAATTGCGGGGATCTTTCTTTTTTACTTCAATGAAGGCGTAATTAGAGTGACAGAGAAAAATGCCCGCAATTTGCGAACTTCGATTTTCGCGGTTATAGCCCTAATAAAATGCTAAAAACAAGACACTCCTTTTTTGGGTAGTCGTGTAGAAATATCAGATTTTATCACACCAGTGAGTACTTATTACAAAACTCTTCGATATTAGTTTAATGTTGCAAACATATATAAGCTCTATTCAGAGAGTGTTATATACGACGACTATTGGAAAACCATAAATGTCATCGCGTAGTATGTCTGTATTTTTCAGCACATCATGCGACTATTCGCATGAGAAAGGCAAAATCACAGCGACTTGATATTAGGCAAGAAGTGCTAGCCGTACCTAAATACTAGTAAAGGGGAAGAGGTGTACCCCACACCGAAAGGGGTTACTGTGCTAGTCGGTGTGGGAAGAACCAATCTACTTTCCCACACGTGCACGTGCGTTGTATGCAGGTAATGCAGCATTTTCAAAGTTTACTCATCATCATCTCAGCCATAAGACATCCACTGCTGAACATAGGCCTCGCCCTTGGACCTCCATTCGTACCGGTTGGAAGCGACCCGCACCCAGCGTCCTCCGGCGACTTTAAGAGCCCTTCAACGTGCACACTAGCGCCACTGCTAAATAATCGTGATTATTTAAATTTAACGACAGGTATTTAAAAAAGGGGGGCCGCTACGGACTGTATTGTGTATTTAAGTACCTTTTGAATACATCAAACTAGTTTTTATGTTGTTGGATTCGTCGATCTAGGAACTCAAAACAAAAACGGCCGTTTTTACTTTGGACGCATAGATTGACAAATCCAGCAACATAAAAACTAGTTTGATGTATTCAAAAGGTACTTAAATACACAATACAGTCCGTAGCGGCCTCCTTTTTTAAATATCTTTCGTGAAATTTAAATAATCACGATAATTTAGTAGTGGCGCTAGTGTGCACGTTGAAGGGCTCTTAACAAGATCGTCAAAGTATACTACATACTACATTATAAAGTGTGTACCAGTGCTACAATCGCGAACGATTTCGTGCAAGCGAACCATAGCCAACGTATGTTCCGCTCGCCTCGTTATTACAGCTTTTGAATTCTTCATGCTTTAATTAAAACGAAGTCGGCGAGTTTTATATCCCGTTTCATGTGCCGCGCCATAATATTTAAATTAGGAAGATTTTCGCCAATTACTACGGTTATTTGGTGATGTCTGAATAGAGATTATAGTCGTAAGTTTATTTGCAATTTATGAATGTTTAAAACTTTTAACGTAAAAAAGTTATATGCGTGAAATATATACTCGTATTTTTGCTTGAGTCAATAAAATTTTAATTTGCAAACTAATAAGCGTTGGATGTTACGAGTTAAGCCTTTATAAGGAAGAGGAAATCTATTTCCCACATGATTTTGAACTTTGTTTGAAAAGGATAAAGTTCAATTTTGCATAATTTCGGCTTGCGATTTGTGTTCAATAAAAATGGTGAATGTATCGGATATGAGTACAGATATGCTGGATTAAAAAGTCAACCATGAAAAGTTTATCGAATGACAGTAAGGTAAAACTATCACCGGGGTAAGACTATCACTGGTGTGGAATCCTCATACTGTTTGTCTTGCCCTGAACAGAATAAACTATATATGTTAGTCTTACCCCACCTTACCTTAGATAATATATTTATTGCTCGGGATTACTCAAGTTCAATAGAAGTGAAAAATCAATGTACACAGAGTAGGTAAACGTTTCATTTTTACTGCAAGTCATTAAATGAGAAAGCAAGCAACTTAGGTATATTCAGAATACTGGCAAATAAATATGAGTACCTAACTCAATTCTCATAAGCTCAAAAACTGTAACTAGCGTAGTTATTTAAATTTAAAAATAGAACGCAAACACGCTAAGGCTCTTATTTACCAGCCCCTCGAGCAGAAATATAGAAGATTTGCTTTATTTTCTTGCCGCTTATGAAGCAAAATGCTTAATTGAATTGTGTCGGTGTTTCTGACTGCAGACAGGTCGAGCGAGGCTGCCTGGAGTTTTACGTTCCTCGGTTGCGTTTCAACGGAATGCACGTTGAATAAAATATTACCAGCTCTTCTTTTCAAACGACGCAGTGGTAGCTTTTGCAAATGTTAAAGGAGTAGAACATTAAAATATATATTTAGAAACTCACTAATTAAACCTGTTTAGGAAAGCTTGTATACGATTCTCGTGCAGAGAATTGCCATCGCAATCCAGCGCGGGAACGCTGCTTGCGTGTTGGGCTTCCCGAGGGCACCAAATTTTGATAGGTTTTTAATTTTTAGTTTTAGTTATTTTAATTGTAGTTAGTTTTAGTTTTATATTCCTGTTTGTGTATTTTTAACCGACTTCCATTTCATAGAAGGAGGAGGTTCTGTATTCGGTTGTGGCTATGTTTTTTTTTTAGTCATTTATATTAAAAATGATTACTTTGTATACTTTGCGTATCATCTGCATATCAATGTAGTAAGTTTTATAGGTAGTTAAGTGAATTGAATGCTAAATTACAAGCAGTAAGAAAAACGACCTCACAAAAAAGCCGTACCTATAAGAACTATAAATGTGTTGAAATATTTTAAATTTTACTTTGATTTTTTGCTTAATTTTCCCTAACCGTGTCGTTTCGTAAAGTTAAGTGCCCGAATTAATATGGGGCCCGTAAATAAAGATTTCTATTGCCAAAAACCGTTTAGGTTGAAGTCGTTTTTGCTAATTTAATTTGATACGGTAAGTCCACTAATAACGTTTTTTTAATTTCCTTTTCCATCCGTATTTCCTACTTTTTTAATAAAGGGTACTTGTAGGCGTGGGACAATTAATTAAATTAAGCCAGAAGGCACAGGTGACGAAAATTATCTGGAACTATATTTATGGTATAAGTTGAGCAAGTTACATCCGAGTTTGGCACTGTCGCTAGTCTATTATAATGTCCCCATAAATATGCGGAGTTTAAGGGTTACCACTGAACTGTATTACCGGGCCTTACTATAGGTACCATTAGGCCAGACAATAAATTGTAGTTTTAACACAATAAATTATGCACTCAAATTATTCAGATATAATCCTGAACACAGTGCTTATATTAAGTGAATTGAGAATAATACATCATTACGTTACGTTCTTGTTATTATCTCTAAATTAGGAATACAGTTTTGATACATTCTAGCTACCTCATTCAGAACACTGGATGAAACTGCAACGTGGCACCAATAATGAAACGCGTAAACCGAAAATTCTGTAAATTTAACATCAGTCTTCAAAAACTGGCATCATTTTATAATAATAGACAGAGCTGCCTGATTCTAAAAGAAATGTTGTCCATGGATCGGAGAAAAATATCAAAAATACTCCAAATTTTTAACCGACTTCCAAATCCCAAAGGAGGAGGTTATCAATTCGGTTGTGTTTTTTTTTTTTTTTTTTTTTTTTTTTTTTTTTTTTTTTTTTTTTTTTTTTTTTTTTTTTTTTTATGTTTGTTACTCCATATCTCCGTCATTACTGGACCGATTTTGAAAATTATTTTTTTGATTGTATGTATATGCATACAGATTGGTCCCGTTTTTGTCAAAATCCAGTTCTGATGATGGGATCCATGAGGAATCGACGGAACTCCTCAAATCTTAAAGGCATACATATGGTGATTTTTTATCAACAAATCAAGCATATACATTCAAAAACGTGACATTTGATGAAGTGGAACTGCTGATGATGATCAGAACGGAACTCTTCAACGACGCATAGTTCACCTTTGGCGATTTGTCCTCTTCGTTATGTTTGTTAAGAAAGTTAAGTTTTTAAGCCACAATTTTATCAAGCTTGAGTTCTGATGATGGGATCCATGAGAAATCGAGGAAACTCCTCAAATTTTAAAGGCATGCGTATAGAGATTTTTGTATTTTCATCAGAAAATCAAGCATTTTCATTAAAAACTGTCGCATTTGATGAAGTGGAACTGCTGATGATGATCAGAACGGAACTCTTCAACGACGCATAGTTCACGTTTGGCGATTTGTCCTCTTCGTTATGTTTGTTAAGCAAGTTTAGTTTTTAAGCCACATTTCTGTCAAGCTCGAGTTCTGATGATGGGATCCATAAGGAATCGAGGGAACTCCTCAAATCTTAAAGGCATACGTATAGAATTTTTTGTATTTTCATCATAAAATCAAGCATTTACATTAAAAACTGTCGCATTTGATGAAGTGGAACTGCTGATGATCAGAACAGAACTCTTCAACGACGCATAGTACATGTTTGGTGATTTCGAATTTCGATTTTGACTTGGACTGGGACCCGGACTCATACCCGGATCCGGTTCGGACCCGGCCTCGGACTCGGTCTCGGACCCGGACTCGGACCCGGACTCGGACCCGGACTCGGACCCGGACTCGGACCCGGACTCGGACCCGGACCCGGACTTGGACCGGGACTCGGACCCGGACTCTGACTCAGAGACCCGGACCTTGACCCGGAAAACCCCTATGATACCTAAACTAAATAAACCGCTATGATTACCTACCATAAAATGTAGGTATAAAGTATGATGATGCCAAACCCCTCCCGCTCAAACTCCCGCCCCCGTACACCGCACCGCATGCGCCGTTAAGTGGGTTAGGTTAGGTTTGAACTGCGATCCTCACAGAACCGAACAAAAGTGGGTTAGGTTTGGTTAGAACTGCGAGCCTTACAGAAACGAAATGCTACTAGAAAAATGGGTTTGATTAGGCTCGAACTGCGATCCTCACAGAACCGAACTGCTATCAGAGAAGTGGGTTAGGTTAGGCTAGAACTACGACCCTTACGGACACGAAATGCTACTAGAAAGTACTGTTTTTACCTCCTTTTCTACATAGTGCACCATCTACCATAATCTTTCACCGGGCCCCATAGAAGTCGGTTTTTTTTTCTTAAAAATTATATTATAAAAATTTCATGGTTGGTGCCTTTACTGCATTCTACAAACTTTATCTACAGTCTGCATCTTAAAGTTAACTTATTCCTCCACTTTATAATACATCTCGTTCCAAATATTACTTCCGAGAAATGGAAGATAAATAATGAGAGTCGACAGATAGGTCTGAAACTAAGTTCGCAACTCATGATGAGGCGCGAATCTTTGCCAGCAGGCAACGGGTTGAACAAGTTTAACTTCCATATCTTTACACTGCTTTATCTCTTCTCCAGTATGTACCATGCTTAGTACCTAACGATAAAGTTAAAAATACACAAGTTGTTAAAACGAGATATATTTCATACATACTCGTAATTACAAAGAGTTGGTAGTATAATATTAATTATACTTATTACAAAAGCCGAATTTCATCTATTCAAACTTTACTGAATTAATTGTTGTCAATAATTTTGAAATTTAAAATAGTAATAACGAAAATAGTAACACATAAAATTAAACAACAGTTGAAATAGGAAACTATTTCTCTCGGAAGTGCTTATAGGTCAGGAAATGAATGCTTAAAAAACGTTGTAGAGGGAAATGTTAGGAACACAATTTTTGACTCCGTAACTTTGTTTGGACTAGTTAGGAGGCGAACATATCAAAAGTCCCCGGCTGTGGCCCCGGTGCTGGGGAGTAGAGGGGGGTAAGAAGGTCGAATTTTTCGGTTTTTCATTGATATCTTGGAAACTTTGCGTCTTAGCGACATGACTACTAAGACAAACCGAAAGCTTTTTTATTTACAAGTTTTATTCAGTCAAGTTTTTCGATATCTTGAATAGTTTTTGAGATACCCGCTCTTGAAAGTTTATTTAGGGATTTTAAGTTTATCTTGATATCTACATCAGTGAAGCTGTTAGGCCGTGTTTGGTATCATTTTCGTATAAATCGGGGGTGCTGAATTTATTTATGGTATCACATTGACACTATTCCGAAGTAAAACCAAAATTGAAAAAAACATATTTTTTTAAATCCCTCTTCACGCTTAAACCGCTGAACCAATTTCATTGAAATTTGGTATAGAAATAGTTTCAGTCTTTACACAGGACATAAGATAGTTTTTATAACCAAAAACATCTTTTGAGGGTGTGAAAACTGGGGTGGAAGTTTGTATGGGGAGTCAATAGCCGCTGAACCGGTTTAGATGAAATTTAGGATGGTATACATCTGTGATTTAGATGAAAATGATACCAAACATGACTTCAAACCTTACCTTAAGCAGTATTAACCTCAGGAATTCAGTTTCGTCGACGAAGTTGAATTCCCCCCATACTCCATTTCACAAGTTTAAAGGATGATTATTGAGATAAAAAGTATCTTATGTCCTTTCTTGGGACTCGAAATATCTGTATACCAAATTTCAATTAAATCGGTTGAGCGGTTAAAGCGCGAAGAGGAATTTTAAAAAATAGGTATTTGTTTATTGTTTATATGTTTTTTCTAAGGAATGGTGTCAATGTGATACCAAAAACGAATTCAGCACCCCCGATTTATACGAAAATGATACCAAACACGGCCTAAGAGCTTCACTAATGTAGATATCAAGATAAAATTGAAAGCCCTAAATAAACTTTCAAGAGCGGATATCTCAAAAACTATTCAAGATATCGAAAAACTTGACTAAAGAAAACTTGTAACAAATTTTATCAGCTTTTGGTTTGTCTTGTAGTCATGTCGCTAAGACGCAAAGTTTCCAAGATATAAGTGAAAAACCGAAAAATTAGACCTTCTTTCCCCCCTCTACCCCCCAGCACCAGGGCTACTGCCGGGGACTTTCGATATGTTCACCTCCTAACTAGTCCAAACAAAGCTACGGAGTCAAAAATTGTGTTCCTAGCATTTCCCTCTATAACTTCTTATTTCTTGGCCTATTAAGCAATGTAAAATAAAAAAATGAATGTCCATAACATGTAGGTTATGGTATTCTTATATAATAACTAGAATCCAAGAAACATAGTATGAGAATTCCCATATAAAGTGACCTGTCTTGATTGCTCTTTTTAGTAAAGCCCTACAAATTCGACCGAACTTTTTCTGTTTGTAATTTGGACTGAAACATTAAAATAAGCATTCCATTAATAAATTATATCTGGCGGGTTCTGGCGTGACGCTTAAGGCGCCCTAGGTAACAAGGGTCTAGGTCTCGACAGCTGTCTGGTCCGTGTTCCTTTCACCTCTATTCCTTTCAACTAAAATGAAAAGACACTTTCGTCCTACCAAATACAAAAATAATAATAACCATAATAAAGAGACAATAAACTTCAAAACAGAGACGCATTCTATATAAAATATAAATCTAAAGACGGAGTTCACGAGAACATTTATAAACAAAAGCTGCAACAGTCACTTTATCATCCTAAGCAATCCACCCAAAATTACCAGCACTTTTCCACCCAATTGTAACGGATTTCCCTCATTCAAGCCATTCAGCAAAACAAACGATGTTGAAACATTCACAATCCTGTAATATTGAATAAAGTCTTTAGTGTGAATATGCCGGATATTTTCATCTCGGAATAATACGAGGGGATTATTAACCCAGCCTACTCCATTGTTTCCCGTAATAGAGATACGTATTGCGCTCGACTGCGGAATACTAATATCTTGGCAAATATAGATGCCACGAACGGCGTAAATATGGAGAAAATTAACACTGCGCTCAATAGCGCAGGGAAGTAGGTCACCAGGCGCGCAAAGTATACAACCATGGGCGTAATTTGTCAGTCAAACGCGATCCTAAATCAAATAAATGGTCGTAAACACGATTCGATTAATCCCGGATGTCCTATTATGTTCACTCGTACCTACATAAACAGAACTAAACTTTGTACCGCTCTTTAGCTAAGCCTTTGTTTGTATATCTCATAATATTGTGACCGTGTGTGTGTTACAGTGATAGTTACTCATGAAATAAAACTATGGAAACGGATTATATCGCGGTTAAAGAATTTATGCATACATCCCAGTTTAAAAAAACTGAATACTTGCAGGTACCAGTTCACCGTGGCCCTTCCTGGCAATTATTACTTATGTATACTCGCTAACGTGCAAGAGCAAAATGCACCAAGTAAATCTTAAATCCAGTTTAGACTTAAAGGGTCGAATTCCACTCCGGTCTAAACATTTGTACATGTCACGCTCCGCGAGTTGATACAAAGGGAATGAGAACTTATTCCAAAGTAATAAGTTCCCATTTGCAACGTCCGCTCAACATCGAGTTCGCCAAAATTACCTTGTTACACCCTATTACCTACCTGAGTATCAATTACAGTGACATATGTTTTTCCCGAGTGTTCCAGCTGAAAATAGATCCCATGAATTGATGTATGAACAGGACACGGAGGTAAATAAATCAGGAGGGCAGGAGATAATTTGACACAGGCGTCAGATGTCCGCCCTCTGTCCTAGAATCAGATTGATAGAGTGGTGACACCCTCGTTGCCCAAACAAAATTGATGTTCGTATTGTTATATGATGTGTGTAATATTGGTAGATTTATTTTCATGTGATGTTAATAAAATCAGTACTATATTTTATGTTTTATCAGCGATTCTATTTTTTAGTTCTATTTTATTCATCCAAACTGGATGGCAGCGTACACAACCCCTTAGCTATCGCTCGAGTTCAATTGTAGGTACTGACCTAAACCAAAAGTGCATATGTACATATGTAAACTTGAATCTTTTAGTTCGCGATTTCAGTTTTGAATAAAATATGCTGTGCAATCTACACCGTACATAGCTGTTCAGGCACACTCTGATAGCTACAAGTACGAGTACATTATTACACTAGAAGTTGGAAGGCGGGTGTCGGCAACGAAGCTGGGAGCCACGTCGGCGGCAAAACTCAAAGTTTTGCTCAGCAGTGTCTACGCAGCGAGTTTGATGCGAGCGAACTGCGCTAACTGGGGCTTCCTGTTCCTATATTGTTGGTATTGTCTTTTGCTTCACAACTTTAGCTGAAAGTTGGTTACGTATGCTCAAATTTTGGTAAGACATAAGAAGCGAACAAGTATGGTACCTGAAATGAGCAAAAGATTGATATTTGTAGAATAGCTATCGTCTACAACACGAGCACTTGCCAATCTAAGATATTTATCTAAATGTCGAAGAGATTATAAAAATATAAATAATACATATTTGTAAAACCCATTTCTAGTAAAAATGCGTTTTCCCTATAGTTAATACTAATTTTCCGTGTCGCCTAAAGTAAAGGTGACATGTTAAATCCCAATAAGTAGGTACTGCCTTTAATTCAAATCTTTATTTCCCTATTGTGACAAAACGTGTCTCATTTACCATTAAAGTTAAACACCATTCGTTACCGTTACCGTTTACCGTTACGTAAATGTTCTCTTAACAGAAACTTAATTGAACAAAAATATAAAAGTATCTCAGTAAACAGGTATTCAACAAAATTTAATTTTAAAGAATACAAAGGTAACTTATTAATATTTGCCGGTTAGTTACTGTTGGGGGACTCGTACATTGATCCCAATTGTACCTTTTAAATTATTAAAATTCACGTACCGTTTATTTTTAATATTCGCTGCCCTTGTCGTGAGTAATTAAGATATCCAATATTCCAATTCGTACGCGTTCCCAAGCGATTACACGCACACTTTTAGCTCAACAACCAATGTTAATGACTTGTTTAATGAGATCCGTAATAGCTAAAAATAAAATAAGCAAATTAATATGGTTTTTCTCTTCAGCTTAAGCCGCTTACATTTCGCCGTCGTTAAAATGGCTTGTTCTAACAAAAGACTGTTTATGAAACGGGCCCCCCGTGACGTGAAGTGTGAAACGTACCCCGGCATGTATTGTTCAAGTTTCAGGCTTAATTGAAACGTCTACCGTGTATGCCGTTTTATTGCTTAGATTACGAGCTATACTAAGAATATTACCTCATAAATAGCAGGCTCTGTTAAGTGCCGAGAATCTATATCAATCTACGCTAGAAGCTAAGAGCATTCTACGCAGTTCACATTATTATGACACGTTTTGTCGTAGTACTGGAGCCATGGCAGACATTACATATACATATATAGGGTTCCTGGTCAAGATTATTGAAAAAAAAAAGATTTATTTTTATCTAAAAACGAAGAAAAGGTCTCTAATAGTTTTGAATTAGTGTCATTTCTCCGACTCATTCTAAACGGTTACACGGAGCTAAGGTTACCTTACTGACATACATTTTTGTATTTTTTAAAGCGTAGCCTATGCCTTGTAATATAACTAAGCCAAACATACGAGTATGAATATTTGAATTGAAAACTACACTCTTGACTCTAGCACCCACCCACCTTTGTTTCGATGTTTGTTATTGAGAATAATGAGAATAAACATGACTGTTGGCGTAAAAGTAAGTGGTATTTACTTTGTCTTACACTTAACATTTTTATGATAACGAAATAAGACGAGTATTCAACAGGAAAATTTAATTTATTACAATTGAGCCTAAAGTAGCCAATTATTTTTTCAAACAATATAATACCAAATGTGCTAAACAATATTGTAGACAGGTACCTTTAATAAATTTCAAACACAATAAAACAAGGCTATCTTCAGAGTAAGTTCTGATATCAAATAACATTAATCTGGCGAACAGAGGAGACATTTGATAACCGTTATGAAATAGTTCTACGAGCTAGCTTCATTTCGATGGAATTCCAAGTTAGGACTTTATTGACGAGGGTGGCGATGTTAATTTCCTACGTAAACCTCGACGCTCGGTGTTCGGCTTTTAGTTAAGACCGACATTCGACATAATTTTGTGTTCATTTGCGACATAACAAGGCATAGATTTAATTAACCTTTCATATGTGTATGTGTGGTGGCCATCCCCGGTAAAAGAGGCAGAGAGGGCAGAGGTAAACCGAAAACAAGATGGACGGACTGTGTGCTAAAAGATATGATTGAGTGCAAAGTATCCGAAAACAACGTCGAGGATAGGGTGAAGTGGAAGCGAAAGATACGGAAAACTGTGACCCCATCACCACGTGGGATAATAATATATAGCTTGGAAGAGAGAGAGAGAGAGAAAGAGATATGTGTGGTGGTCAACAATCGTTGGTTCAATCGTTGGTTCAAACGTCGGTTTAGCTGTATAAAGCTGAAAAATCGTTTTCGAAGAAAATACAAAAAGATGACTAAAATTCGGTTAGGATTCTTATAGTTAATACCTGCAGACAAGAGGTTAATACTTAATATGATCATCTTCATATTATTAACCATATAACTTTGAATAGCTTAATTATATTGGACGTTTTTTTATGGTGTCTGACTATAGGTAATGTAGATTGCCATGTCACAAGCTGATATTCATATGGGTCGAAATGATCATCTGTCGTCTCTCGGCGCTCGTCGCTCGGCACGACAATGCGGCAAGGTGAACGCCAGAGATATTAGAAATCTAGTTTGAATTTACTTTATAGCTCGCTTTAACTTAGATTTCTGCAATAATACGGTCGAGATTGGAATACGAATAGAGTAATTCTGTCGTTTTATTTGTTAGCTTTCCATTACAAACTCTGGAATTGTAGATTATTATTATGCAAATATTCACGTCACATTTTTTGTTTATAAATTATGTTTCAGGAATTGTTTTCGATGTGGGTACCTACAATTATATAAATTAGTTTTGGCTGCATGACGTACGAATAGGTACACAGCATGATATTGTGCCATAGCTGATAGAGTACCTATTACTTTGGCCAGTCGTCATTTTTTTGCATCATGATAAGGTCTAACAATAGTAGGAATGGATCGGTGTGTTACGCCTTGTGGAATAAAGGTTTATTTGGGGTATGGAAATGTTTTTTACACGGAAGAAGAGCTGAAAGGATTTCACTTACATTTGGACCACATAAGTAGTTTGTAACCTGGACGCTTTTGATCCCGGAATACATCCCATAGTGTTTTGAAGTACAAGTTCTAAGCGTATTCGCGGTCACAAGCTAGTTAAATAGGTGAATAAATTCAAATGTCCAAACTTTAAATGGTTTAAATAAATCATAGGTCATTTTTATTGTTTAGTCAAGTACGAACTAAACACTTTATTTCCCGGGCTAAGTACGCCGAGCTCAGACCATGGTTTATTTATAATTACTTATTAGTCTTATTAGGTACCATTTTGTTTCTGATTTTTCCTCGCTATTCCCCTCGAATTTTACACCCTACTGGTTTGCCTCAGGCAAATTACTTTGAAAGCGATATAGCATATATCTAACTGCCTTAAAAACGTTTTCATGCGAGCAATTTCTAATCTATGAAACAAACTTCAGCAAAAACTACATTTATAGTGCTACTACTAGTAGAACCTGCACTGAGTTCCAAATGTTAATTCAGTATGTAAATGAAACTCCGGTGGGCAGCTGGGCAGGGTCACGACCGCAAGGTGCTCGACCTTTGGCACCACTTCACAGAACTCGTTTAAATGCCAGCAAAATGCGAGTACACTTTACTTTCATCCATATGTCGTTGAAAAGAGTATACTCCGACTCATATTTTAAAAAAGAAAATAGTTTGATTGAGTAAGTTTTGCTCCTCTCCTTTCAGGAATTCACAAGTACCTACTGATTTCCTACCGATACCTACTGCTTCATATGAATTCTATTAATACCAGTAACATACTCATTACCCACAAAATAAATAGCTTTGTGAAAAAAGTTCGAAAATCCTATACTTAAACGAAATTGAGACCAATAACTTTCACCACCTACCTATAGATTGAAAACCAAGGAATAGTTAAATGTAGGTAGGTACTTCAATTTATTTTCTTTGTCGCCATGATAATAAATGTTAATTTTAAAACCATTAAAATGAGTTACGCATTTTAAGACAAGAAATAAGGTATGTTTTACTTTCTTGAACAATTTATTATGATTGACGAAATAAATGTCAACCTTAATATAACTTTACAACAGACAAAAATAGTAAAATTACCCTGAATCATAACAGAATTTTGAATATAAGGCCTTTATATTTTATTATATTGCAGGAACAACACAAGGATGTCGCATTAAATGTCATATAAGTTTATATCGTAAGATATTTAGGTTTACGTGTCTCCGAAATGAAAAAAGTTTGAATATTGTTGCCATATTATGAGCGGGCTTTTTAACAGGGTCATAATGTCGGGGGAATATTCCAAACTTGATAAGTACCTTAACACCTTTATTGTGCATATACTTGTAGAAGAGAAAAACCAATAAGGGTTTCGTCATTTTTACGCCATTGTCATCGTTCTTATGTCTTATGTCATTGTCATCGTGACTCAATTTCATATTTATTTACAAATCTTATGCTAAAATGATTTTAGGACATCTTCACATCAAAGAAGAAGACCTAAGAAGTAATATTTCTTGTTCAAAGTCCTAAGTATAAGGATGACTCACGTTAGACCGGGCCGTGTCCAGGCCGGAGCTTCCGGCGCTTACTTTTCTATTATAGATGGCAGGTGATCACGTGATGCTTTCCATAAAAAACGATGCTCTGGAAGCTCCGGCGCGGACACGGCCCGGTCTAACATGAGTCATCTTATACTTAGGACTTTGAACATGGTATAATAATATACTCCGCCTGGTACTCTCTTCCCGTCTTTTCTAGGTCACCTGACTGACACAAGCCTACGTCATCATGCGACAGCACTATATGATAATATGCGATTGCGCTATATATAGCGGCCATGTTATTGTGATGTAGGCTTGTGTCACTCTGGGAAGAGAAGACCACGTTTTATTAGACTATGGACTTTGAACAAGAAATATGACTTCTTAGGTCTTCTTTGATGTGAAGATGTCCTAAAATCATTTTAGGAATGTAACATAAGATTTGTAAGAAAATATGAAATTGAGTCACGATGACAATGACATAAGAACGTTTCCTTTTTTAAATGGACTTTGTTACTTAATCCGAAGATTTCAGTAAAGCTTGCCTAAATCACTCACTCACAAGATTTTCGAGGTTCAATCAGCCACGAATAGGGACTCACCTGCAGCATCAGGAATTAAACATTAATTAATTAAGATCGCCGTAAAGCCGTCGGCATCACTCTGGGTTCGTTCTAGGGTTTTAATTAAAAAGGCAACGCACACAAGCCTCGCTAATAGGACATCACAACACTCGTGCCCCTGCGAGTCCTTCAGACGAGAGAACGCTTAGCTTTGCCTGCGGGCCTGTGTTTAGTTAGGGGAAACAAAATTAATCCACGTTCCATGCACTTTAAATTAAACTCACCACAATCCTTGTCTCGGTTATACTTACGTATAATTAAAGACAGAAAGAAGCCTTCTTTAATCAAACTTAACAATACCTAAAGAAATTAAGTATCTTCTAACTGATTATGTCACGCCATTAAATTTATTTCTATTTTTTACATTATGAAGAGTTAGGTGCAGTTTGGTAAATTGCATTCACACGGTACCTTTCCCGTCCCTACACGCCTTTAAGAGCGTAAACTACCAATGAATAAAAAGTTACATTCGTTTGAAAGGAAATGCGTGAACTTCTCGCACATCCATAAACACGTATACGGCTTACCACTAATCCCGAAAACACGTAAATTTACGCGTCATAAATTCCACTTTCGCGTCTCGATTGAAAAGGGCCCATGAGATGTAAACCTTTCACACAAAGGCCCTTTTAACACCCACAACAGTAAAACTTTCTAAGCGAAGAATTTTCCTTTAGTCGTAAAAGGAAACATGTCTGATGTGCGTTGATAGTGCTCACGCATATACTCGTAATTCCATTTGGCAACAGAAAAAAGTAGGTATAATTAGAAAAAGTGAGAATAAAACAACTCCTGTAAAAACGATGTTTTATGAAAGCTAACTTGAAAAAATAATTATCTTGAAAATAAATTCTTAAGAATGATATAAGTATGACCGCAGATCTATTGCAATTTGAATACTTATGTTATAAAGTGATACTTGTGTCGTTAGCGGTGGCGGAGCGTCCATAGAACTCGATTCCCATCGGCTTGTTTGATATTTAGGCTCTTAGGCCATTTTCTTTAAACTTATGAAAAAAAGGAAGGGTAACTTAGCTACGGCTTGCCTAAGAACGATCTAGACGCGTCGCCACTGGTAGTTACGTAGTAAAATAAAAGTGCTTGTTAGGTATTTGTGTTATAGTAGTTCCTCTGTATATTTAATTAAATATGTAAATTATGATATCAAACTGTCAACATTTATTCAGTAAGTTAGTAACAACAAATCAATATTTTAAACAACTGTGTGAATAATTAACTATTTAATAACATCCCTAGAAAAGACGAAGTAATAAAATTGACAGTTTTGGAAATCCTGGTATCACATTTTAAATCAAGGAGCTTTGCCTTCGGGATTTAATTAAATCCGTACATCGGCAATGATTGCTCCGGGAGAACAATTACAAATCCGGTTGTGTCAAGTAATTGAAAATGTTGTTTGCAATAAACGTCTCCTCATTCATAGCGAACGGTTCGTCTTGAAAGTCTCCCTAAAACAGTCCGCAAATAATTTTGAAAGAGATAAATATATTATTTTGAAAAATGTTCCTCATGTCATCCTTGTTCACATCCTCTTTTATCTTCTAGCTTCAACCTTACCTCAGCGTCTTTTAATTTTGCTTCTTGATTACACAAAGAACCATAAAGGGGAACTTCAAGCAGTGACTAGCGTTTTGGAGGCCGCAGCACCCTCGCTAGCACCTGACTGCAATTTGACGGGATTCCCAAAGTTTTAATTACGCTCAGGTACTCAATTTACGACCCCTGCGATGGGGATGAGCGAAGAATTATGGATAGCAAATTGTAACAGCCGTTTGATGTTTGTTTTTATGTGATTTGAAATGATTATTTTCTAATTAAGTTATATAAATACTCGAATCTTTTATAAAAATCGCAATTCACAGTGTAAAAACGTAAAAACGTTATATACTAAGCTCCGGTATGACATGACCTTCTGCAAAACGTATTGTTTACCTACTATAAATGTACATATATAAATTTTTACTCATTTAAGAATAATGGAAATGTAATAAATAACCTGACACGAGTAGGTAAATAAAGGTAAACATTTACGTAATAAATATTTTGTCTTCTAGCACGTAAGCTTTACATGCTTATAAAAAACAATGAAATGGAAACAAATGAAATTATACTCATAATATCTCGAGAATCTCAATTTATACTTATGAATCATAAGTTATGATTTAGCTTAGAACGCCATTTGTACCGTGTGTTATGGGAAACATTTATCAAGCAGTTCAACAACTTTTTACTTAATGAGGAAGTTAAAATTTCATCTCAAACAAGGAAGATATTTAACAAAAGTCTCGCTGGAGTTCTATCACCATCTGCTGGCAATTGGGAACGCTGCCAAAACAAACTAAACGGATAAAGTTGAGAGAAAATCGGATATCAACTTGGTAAGTAGGTAACTACGGGCGCGCTGTACGGCTAGATGCATGTAGTTATTTAGTTAGGGAATATCGATGAGAATGAAGGCACGACACGCATCTACATTGTAGCTGTTTTAAAAATTGCGTAGTGTATTTAAGTTTATATAAACAGAAATAAGATCTCCGCGAACAGTTATGTGCGGAGCTCTAAAAAGTAGGTAGTCGATCATTGTTGTGTGTTGTTGTTTGGTTTAAAGTGACATTCCATTTCCAACTGCAGCTGCAATACTGTTCGTTTTACTATGGAAATTGACAATGACAGCGACGCGTTTCCATAGTAAAATGAACAGTATTGCAGCTGCAGTTGGAAATGGAATGTCACTCTTACGAGTCAGACGACGCTACGGAGCCACGCTGTTACGTCGCGTCGACGCCCAAATGTAATGTTTAGTTAATTTCTTTTTTATGTGTACCTATTGGTTTTCTTTGTATTTTCTGCTTTTACAGTGTCTTGGTTTTATACTGTAATGCTGTGTTACTTATTTGATCCATTAATAAATAAATAAATAAATAAATTGTTAACTTTCCTGGGCTTACCGGTATTGTTAAAAGCGATAGAATCAGACCAAGACAATTCTGCAGCGATTTTTATAGCAAGACGTGTCTTATTTAAACGTTATAATTTCATAGAAGTTTGATGTATAAAATAACACGTGCACGTCTGTTACTGTAAAAATTGCTGCAGAGTTATCTTGGTCTGACTCTACGATTGTAAACATTAATTCAACACAAGTTCCTCTTATAAGGAAAAGTTTTCAAACATTGCAAACAATAAAAGTTACCTTTTAAACGTATCATGCTTATTTTACAATACATTTAATAAATAATTGACAAGGAAAGTTAAGGTTTACGGGCGTATATTTTCCTCGATACACACAGGCGAAAAATCAATAAAAGTCGGACAAAACCAAAAAACTTCTAAGTAGCCCCAACAGGCAAAAACCAATCTTAGCGGGTAGTCCAATAAACAGTGCACGCTACTCGCATAATCATTTTCATGTTAGAGTCATCTACGCGACACGTTCTCATTCCAAAGTTCGACTTGTTCAAAGGCGAATATTTTAGTGCTCTGCGAGTGTTACTTATGTGCTTACTTATTTATCGTTTGCTTCCAGAAAGTTGTGATTTAATGATGGATACCCTTCCAGGAGGTAATAACCTAATTACTAATAGTTACTTTTGATAGCTATGCTTGCTTGTTTATTATAAAAAAAAATAAGTGTAATGTCTTGTATTTTTTGCACATTGTTCAACTTCACCAAGGAGAAAAGTACAACTTCCTGATAGATCCGGTTTTGATATTATCAATTTTAGAAACTACAGAACTTGGGTTTTAACATACAACCATTATTTTATGCGACCTTACGCGACGTTTTAACAAAATTTTCATTTTAATCGATGACTAGTTTAATCAAAAATGTGACTAAGCGACATTTTTTTTTAGGCAAATGGCTATGGAAGACACTTTTAAGAGACTTTTAGTGTCTTCCGATCCTTATATAACAGGACTAAGAAAATTGGGTGGTAAAAAGTCGCTTCCCAAGAAGCTTCGCTTTTAGAAGAAGATATTATGATCAAAATTTAATAAAATGTCATAATATAATTGTAATTTTGTTTTTATTAGTTGGCAAACCTGCATTAATACGATTTCTATAATAATCCTGAATGTTTAGGTTTTGTCCGACTTTTATTGATTTTTCGCCTGTGTGCGATATTCAAAATTAAATTAGCATCATTCATGCCAATCGCATTACGTCAAGTCAATTTTACTGGAAGGGAAGTAAGGTCTTATAATATAAATGTAGGTATGTACCTAGTATGTACGAGAAATTTGTATCCCTTATTCAGATTTGTAGACAGCGTTCGATTTACTTTTCTTGGCAACATCCTTCCTCGAACAGACTGGTCGACAGACTGGTCTGTTTAAGCTAACACGAGCTTAAACAGACCAGTCACACAGACAGACACACACACACACACACACACACAGACACAGTCAGTCAGACAGAGACGATACTTAGTAACTTAATTTTTATTAATTAATTACAGTGAGACGCCTCATTCTGTTCTCGTATGTTTCTTTTCTCTTAATGAATGTATTAATTATACAGGATATTGACTCTTGGAGACCCTATACAACTCTAAGGATAACTTGATAAACTATATAATCTTATAGTTCTGACACCTAGAGACATTTACACCTCTAAATATTATAGATTTTTTTGTGTTTTTTTATCTGTATTTTGTATGTAATTCGACATTAAGAGACCATATACATCTCTTAGTAATTGTAATACGTTAGATTGAATTGTTAGTTTTATTTTATAAAATTGTTGATGTTATTATTTTTGCTTTTATGTAAATTCAATGTTGACGTGTAAAAGTGCCCTTGTGGCCTATTTGCTGAATAAATGTTGATATTTGATATTTGATATTTGAACAATACTTAGGGTTTATACCATTATAATTAAAAATTAATAACATTGACACCATCAACTATGTAAAAGGGACCGACTGTAAAGACAAACAATTTTAATCTGAAATTTCATGAAAGGACTGATACCTCAATGATTCTGTCATGACTCATAACAGTATTCAATTGTGAACCTTTTTCAGAACAAAGGACCTGCACCCTTAACTTTTGGGAAACAGAGACTATGCTCGCATCAACAACCTGATCTCTAACTTCAATCAAAGACTTTTGGGTACTGGCTTTGTTTAGTTGTTTATTTGGTTAAATAGAAAAGTTTTATTTGCTACTTCAGATCCTTTGTCTGTTCTTGAACTTACTTTCAACGTTTAAGTAGTCGATATTGCCGACGATGTTAGTCGGGCTAATCATGCAGCTACATTGATTTTAACTTCAACTTTATAAGTATCATCGGTCTCGCATACTAAAGTAGCCCGCAACTTGCATCGTTCATGATATTTATTGCAGATTTATTTATTATCTCACATATAGGCATTACGTTCGCCATTTGTACTATTTTATGTGAAGCAATAATTAATAAGTAATAAATAGATAGCCATCACATAACACAAATTGGCGTAAAGAATACTGCATTTTATTTCATTCGTGAAGAAGAAGAAGATTTGTATTCGATAATTTCGATATGTTGTTTTGACTCACTTATTCTTAATATTATGGTCTGATATTTCTATCGCTTACGAGTACTGTAGAGTACTGTAGTAATAAGTCCCATATCTAAATATAGTCTGTCCATCATTAGTTTGTCCTTGTTCCATTTACTTGATCGGCACAGTAGGGCCCTTTCTTCCGTTCGTCTCTGTCACCTGTCATGCTGTTTCACCTCCTTTATATTCACGTCATACCATATCACCAATATCTAAACATTATTCCAGTGATGTGAAGAGCATAGACAGGATGTAGTGAAATTTAGTTTTTAGGTAAAATGCAATTTAACATACAAAACCGCTATGGGGCCATGCCGGTGACTTGACAAATAAGGTTGACTTTCAAAAAGAATGTAATACTGAAAGGTAGATTTCAATCTGAAATGATTCATTCAATTCGCACATGAATGATCAAAAAGGATACAGGGCGCTCCCCTTCGTAACTGATATTGATATTATATTATGATGAACCAGATTTCCTCGCTAGATGTCTTATTGTATGGCACCAAAAGCTAAAGCAATAAAAATGCTTTTTGTTATTCAACAACAGACGACGAACATTTTCCATCAAATAAAGTTTACCTTTCCAGCATTCAACAAGCACTTATAGTGTTCCCGTTAATGCAGCGCGACCGTCCTATTTCACGTACTCGCATGCTGAAAAGCCTTACGAAAGATAAAATAAATAAAACCCGTTTTTTGTGCTTTGTGCGGACGTCGGAGTTGTTTACCTGCAGACATAATGTAAATAACCACTTTCTCTGCCCGGGACCGAGCATGAGGTGTGAGCCAACAACACAGAGTAACGTTATCTAGCAAAACTTGCGCACTTAGTTTATTGTTACTGAAAATTATGGCTCGCAACGCAAGTTGGGTACACAGATGCTGCGGGATTTGCATGATATTTACGTGCATGGGTGATGTGGCAAACTATTGTCTTTTTTAGATAGTGTTGTACATTTGATGTGCCAAATAAATAAAGGACATTGTTACACAAATTGACCAAGTCCCACAGTAAGCTCAATAATTCTTGTGTTATGTGTACTTCTCAACTATGTCATATACCTACTATATTTATATAAAACACCCAACAAACATCCACAAGATGGACGGACGACCTTGTTAAGGCCGCGGGAAGACGCTGGATGCGGGTCGCTTCCAACCGGTACGAATGGAGGTCCAAGGGGGAGGCCTATGTTCAGCAGTAGACGTCTTATGAGATGATGATGAACAAACATCCATGCCAAATGAATAAATGCCCTTACAGGGATTTGAACCCAGGGCCAAACAGGTTGCAAAACAAGATGATAAAGCCACAAAGTCAACAATATCGAAGCATGCTCAAATTAACAATGAAGTTCAAAGCTCCTTAAAGTTCTTTAACAAAACCTTTTAATCTCGTAATTATGGTTCAAAAGCGATTGTACTTATCTATAAAATTTTGCCGCGATCCGAGTAAGAACAATGAGTCGAATCTAACTTTTCCTTTATAAATATTATGACTCCAGTCCAGAATGTTTACTTTTAATATTTCTAGTAGATGATCTTTCTGTGATTAATCTTTTGTAAACATCTACCTACACCCACAGCGGATAATCTTAAAATTGTATTTTTTGAGATAATATCCAAAACATAAATTATAAAACCTATTTTATAAGAATTTTTAAATGACATCAAAAGCGTTTGAAATGTTAATAGCAGGGAATTCATCTTGATAAGTACTTGAAAGCTATACTACATTAATATTCAGTTCTCAGAACAAGCTACTAGCAAATCATGTAGATTTGATCAAAACATGTCTGGTCGTCGAGTGCATTGCACTCTCTGGTTAGCCTAGCTTTGCGCTCATATGTTAGGGGTTGAAGTGGACTAGCACAAAGGGCCATGTCACTTATTCCCGTAGCTGGCATTCCGCGAGCAAGCGTTCACTTCGTCCTCACCTGCACAACGTGATCTCCGTTTCCGTGTATCTGTTACTGTAACAGATCTCAAAGTACACTCGCCATGGCGCTAGCATTCTGCATGCATTTAGAATAATCGGCGAGGTCGGAGTGGTATGTGCGCGCGGTCAGCGTTCCTGACAACTGAATCACACTGAATTGGCTGTCACTCGATCTACGTTTTACAATACATTAGGTTTCCATGTGCTGTCGATAATGCAATGCACATATCTATGGAATGAAGTGGCTTAGGTTAGATCCTCAATGCATCTGTGGTCAATGCAAATCAATGCAATGCTGTTATATTGGACATGCAAGTGCCGAATGCCTATGTAATATTATTAAATACATGATATATTATTAAGTACCTAGGTATATGTATGTACTTACAATGTAACATCTAACTCACATCAATATATGCATACATGCCCTTCACAATAGTGTTATCCAACACAATACACATTTATATAATCTTGTTATTCAAATACTTAATTAAACAATCGAAAAAAACAAACGAAGGGACATAGCGGTGGTTAATATTTTTTCTCAAACATGCAATGAAATATTGATGTTATGTTCCTTATAATAGGCTGCGAAGTATGACGTTTCAGGTGCGGCTAGGACAAAAGGTCGTTAATGGAATTTCATACACATCTTGCAGGCCTAGGCCGGCAAAGTCCTCTTTTTTAATTTTCATTTCACAGATATTTGTGACACAGCATCGTGGCATTCATCCATTAAAAAAAAACTAGAGGCAGTATTTGCTTTATGGTTCGTAATGACACTCTGCCACTACGCCTATAAAAAAAACAAAAAACAATGTTTGCTATAATTTGCAGTTTTATTTGTATAAAATCAACATGAACTTAATAAATAATACATTCTATAATTTTATAATTTTAAATTATAAATTTAACTACACAAATAAAAAACATTTCAAATATTTCATCTAAACGTTAGCGGTAAAAAGGTCTACTCAAACACGCGTAGTTATATTTTTTAAATTGTTATGGAGGTAAAGTTGAAAAATATTCATTCTGTTTTATTGGATTTATGGTTCGTTGTTGATTTTTTGACTTTAATATGAGTTCCGACGAAATAATGAAATTAATATTAATTGTAATCGTAGGTGTTGGAATTGGCAGCGTAAGCAGAATTGATTTTAAATAACTTGCTGCCTCTGCCGCCAAGTCAAAGATGAAGTATGTATATGGTTGCTTATGGCAATTTTATTATTTGAGAAACTAAGAAAAATGCCTTACAGTTTATTAGAAACAGTTTTGTGGCATATTTTAAATGAATGTAACTACAAATTCGTCAACACTGTGGAAATTATACTTATTTACTCCACGCATAAAGCAACGATGTATGTGAAACATGATATCAACATGAAAGACTATGTAAACTTATGTGACGAAAACGACAGTCAGACGGATACAAGGCGAAAAAATCAAAGATACATGAAAATATACGGGTAGTAAAAATACACGACTCGTGTAAAACATACGCGTGATAATGATATAGGTACGTGTTGGTTATGTTTTGGGTGTAGTTTACTTTTAGTTTTTTCTGTAAATAAAACTTGGGTTTCGTGGATTTTTTATTTTATTTATTTCATTGCATGTTTGAGAAAAGCACTATACATACCTCGGCGGGAAATGGGGTTGCCCGCGCTCAGACCTATCCGTCTATATGTCTTCGGCCGGCAACCCCTTTCGTCCCGGCCTCTGTAGTAATGTACTAATAAAATCGCGTAAAAACATTTTCTATAAGTAGGTAATGTTATTATCCACAGTTACGTTAGTATGGAGAAGAGGCGGTCACGTGATTTCGGCCCCCTTCGTCTTAACTAGTTAAAGGGTAATTTAAGCCTTGGTCTTCGTGCTATGTAAGCGACTGAAATACTGTTCAGGTAGTTGTTCTATTTCCCCCAGTTTCAGGTTCAGTGCACGTTAGCGTTTGATGGGATCGTAAAATTTAACGTGGCTATGGATCGCTCGCCCGCCGTTAGTCTTGCCGATTCATTATGCGGCCAGGTGCATTACTGTAGTTAGACTAGGTGGGGCATTTGGACTCGCAGAACTATGGATCTGGTTCTAGGCTATACAGGTTGGTCATAAAATAACTGCATTCCCGTTGCCAGGGAGGTTTTGGGATTATACTGAGCAACTTTTACTATGGGACCAACCGCGAAATCGCGAAAAAAAATTGTCTGTTTCGTACATTTCGGCTGGTTAATTTTTTGTGGGAGGGTAATTTTTTTTTGCCACCGTGATTAGTTCGCTAGCCAAGACGCGTTGCCGTTAAACATTTACTGAGGATCTTAGCTGCGGGTTTTATAGGCTATGTGGTATGAACGATATGCAATTTATTCAAACTTTAACACATTCACTGCCAGCTACCCATTTGGCGGGTTTTCTGTTCGTAAGAGCTTGCGTACAAACAGAAATGTTATCGGCTGCGCTCGTAGCGCGTAGCCCGCGTTAAGAGTGAATGTATTGATGTTCAGTAAGCTGTAAAGATGAGTGACCCCCTCTGCATAGAAACTTGTTTGCACTTAAGTATTTTAGCTTCAGCAGAAGGTCTACCCGCGAAACGCACAATGTGTATCGCGAATGAAAAACTGCCCGCGTAGGTAGTTTACAATCTATTTCCAATTAGGTGCCTTGTGTGCGAATCTCGACTTGTAAAGTCGTGTTAGCCCCGCTGTATATTTATTTAGACTGATACGGATGTAATCAAAGGTGCTTGAAACTTCTTTTAACTAGCTTCTTTCTAGGATTACACGTGTACTCGTAGGTAATACTACAAACATTACACAATACTTCTTCAAACAATATGAAAGAATTCCACTGCCCTCTTAGCCTGTATAGTGTATGTATACATCGTAGCCTTAGGATTGTGTACTCTGTCGACCGCACCCTGGTCGATGGCTTTCTTGTGCAACCGAGGGTAATAAAAGCCAACTTATGCACGGTTTAATACTGATGCTAAGCGGGGCGGGAAAAATTGGTCTAACAACGTTTTCAAATAGCAATCTACTTTTTTAAAGATTTTATGATTACAATAAAAGCAACGAAGCTCATAATTGTAGTCATACTTATGTCATAAAAAATATATCTAGTTCTGCGATATCCTGCGCGTAGGCATTATGAAAGATTTTTTTGTCACTTTAAAGTTAAAGGTATCGCGCCGAGAAAACATGGAGAGAAACTCGTACCGTTAAAATAACTTTTAAGAGACTTCGAGGTCCATAACAGAATAGAATAGAATAGAATAGAATAAAACTTTATTTTATATAATTTAAGTTACAGAATTATGGCCCGCCAAGTGCAAGCAGTATTATTTTACATATATGTCTTAGGTATTAAAAGATCTAATGTAAAGTAAATGGGGCTCAGTTCAGACATGAACTGGCTCACGCGAAAGCTATGTATACATTTAAATGACAGGGATACGAGGTGGGGCCATTCGCTTGGAGAGTGGTTTTCCTCTTTCGTGTCTACACACATAGTCAATTTCACCAGTACGCAGACCAGGCAACATAGGATTATGGTGGTTCGGCTTATCATATCTGTCCCCGGGTTGCGTAAGACCCGGAATTTGCTGATCCTTTAACTTACGGAGCATGTCTTCATGGAGGTCTCTAGCACGTATGTACCATGGGTCTTCATCAAGCATCTCCCAAATGATTTCTGAACTCGTGTTACGGGGAAAATTAGCAGCTGTTTTCAATGCCATGCGGTATTGTCTCTCTAATTCAGTCAACCTAGATTTACTCACCCTAGGATAGAGTTGAACTATGCCATAATCTATTATTGGTAACAGAGTCGCTTTTATTACTTTTATTTTTGTTTCCAGCGAGACCTTACTATACCATCCTATAATTGGCGCCAGCATACCGCGAACCTGTTTAACCTTTTTAACTGTATTTTTTACATGTTCTTTCATGACTAATCTTTGGTCAAGGTGTACTCCAAGATATTTAATACTCGATTTGATTGGCAAGTTCTCATGTTGGAGGCGTATGGCCCGACTGTATTTTCGTTTGTTAGTAAACATGGCGCAGTCCGTTTTACTGACGTTGCACTTCAAACCCCATTCCTTATAATAGTTGATCACCGTTTTGGCAGCCCATGCTGCACGTCGCGATGCAGTATCTGGACGACAAGCTTCATTGAGAATACATAAATCATCAGCATACTGTGATAACGTTAAGCCAGCTATGTTATTCTTGGGTATATCGCTCACATATAGATTAAATAAGATTGGTCCCAGAATGGAGCCTTGTGGAACCCCATGCGGAACTGGTATTGTTCTTCCGTACAACGTGCGAAGTTTACCACGCACTTCTCGGCCAGAAAGGTAATTCTCAATTAATTTTATTACATTATTTGCCATTCCAGCCTCAAACAGTTTCTTACTTAGCCCCGCGTGATTAATCGAATCAAACGCTTTACTAAGATCAGTCGAGACCATGGCTACGCTGTTTCCCTGAGCCAGAGCGTCGGTAATGACTTTGCCAGTCCGTAAGATTTGGGTACCCGTTCCTTTATTTTTTGTGAAACCATGTTGATATTCTGGAACGAGTTCTAGTCGATTAACTTCAGACAGAATTCGCCTGTACATGATCCTCTCACAGAGTTTACCCATGATACTTAGTAACGTAATCGGACGATACGAAGCAGCCTCGGTATGGGACTTGCCCGGTTTATGCAGAAAAATACAGTCACCTAGCTTCCATCTCTTTGGATAATAGCCCGTGTGTAAAGTATAGTTTATAATGCATGCCAAGCCGTTATGGTACGCTGGACCAGCAAGTTTCAATGCATCTGCCCTTAATTGATCAGGACCTGGCGCTTTCTTGTTTTTGAAGAGGCGAAGAGCTCGTACTACCTCCTCCACGTCAGTACGCGGTAGTGGTTGGTATGGTGTAAATATTTCAGAGTTCTTGTGATCATTATCTATATTCGCTTCCTTAACAACTGCTGTATCGACCAACGTGTTAACTGTATCTTCTTCTGTCAACATTCCTGGCAGGTCAGGAAGACGCTGTGGCTTAACTTTAAGTGAGCGTTGAATTTTCCACATTTTAGAGAAGTTATCAACGGGGCTTTCAATGACGGTATTCCATTGAAGCTCTCGATATTCTTGTAGTGCTCTTTTCAGAATGTTTTTAGCAGTATTGTATATACGACGTAAAATATGTCCTGGTGGTGCATTTTTTGCTTTTAGTTTACTGCGGTTGCGATGTAGTATCATATACTGGATGTTCATCGGTAGTTCTTCTTTCCGGTTTGTCTCTCGCAGAGGTGCCATTTCATCTAATGCCCCAGTCAGTATTTCTTCCATTTTATTGACATATGAGTCAGCTTCAGCATCAGTACTTGGTTTTGGAAGCGGCAGATTAGCTTCAATAATGCTTTGAAATTTGATTCGAGACTCTTTAGATTCAGTAATATTCCGCATGGTTCGTCTAAGTTGGATATGTTCGGACGTTTCTATGTCTACCTCTAATTGCCATGGATAATGATCCGATGAGATAGAATCAAGTTGTTTAGTTCGATAAGTTAATTCCATAGCCTCCTGTGTAACTAGTGCAACATCGAGTATTCCGTCTCCTCGGTGACATGGACGCGATGGTAAGTTGGTATGGACTAGCTTTGCTTCTCTATTGTTAATGGCATGTCGTACTAAGTTGCCAGCCCCCTGTGTTTGAGTATGTCCAAGTTCCTGCATCCTTAAATTCAAATCTCCAACATTAATTGAAGTAGTGTTATCTTCCAGTAATGCGTCCCAATCTGCTCGGATTTGATTAAAGCGTAGATGTGGATTATACAGACCACGTATAATTATACCGCCATTTAATGTTTCCAACCTAATGGCCACACCCTCTATACACCTGTCTACGTCTTCCACTCCTGGGATTACTGTAGTAAGATTCCAGCGAAGACCTTGTTTTATATACATAGCCGTAACAAGATGAGCTGCCCTGGCATCATAGATCTTATTGAAACCCAGTATATTATATTTGCTTTTAGTGAAGTCAATTTTACACTCATTTAATATTAAAATATCCGGTTTATGTTTTAGCGCCAACTGTTTAAGTTCAATATATTTGTTTCGAAGGCCTTGAATATTACAGTGCACAATTCTCAAGCACTGTTTTCTTTTTCGAAGCACGTTGGGCAACTTATCCATTAATGAGTTCCAACACAAAATCAAGAATCGTTTCTGCGGGATATCCCTTTGCTTGTAAACTCTTCATGAGATCTTTAGCCTTGGAGAGTAAATCAGATGAAGTATTGACTTTACTTTCTTCCTTTTCGCCAGATTTACTCATGGTATCAGGGTTGTTTGTTATTCCTGCTGTGACTGCTACGTAACTAGCGCCATTCTTTATAACCTTAGAATTGTTTACATAATCACGTTTACGTGGTTGCTGTTTCGTCTGTTGGATATTTTTAGCGAATGCCTGACGCCTGTCCTTTTGTTTTTGGACTTCTAGCTGAAACAATGGGCATTTTGCTTGTCTAGCTGTATGCCCGATTTCGTGACAGTTATAGCAAACATGCCAAACTTCTCCATTTTCTTGTTGTTCTATAGACTCTGGTTGTTGAGGTCTACGGCAGTGAGATTGTACATGGCCAAATTGCCAGCACCTTTTGCACTGAGTTACCGCTGTATCTCGAACTTTATATTTTTCTAATGTTGCCCGTTGACATAAGATATACTTTATGTCTCGAGCCACCCTCATGTCAGTCTCCCCGGGAAAAATGAGAATTAAAGTCGAATTTTTCATAACAATTACTCTTTCTAATTTAAGGCCGTATCTTGTAAGAATATCTGCTTTGATCTCATCCTCTGTATAGCCATCTGCATGGATGCCCTTGGCTACAAGTTTCTTTGCTGGGCGGCGATCGTCCTTGCAGCCGTGCGAGTAATAATTATATTTAATTGGGTTTTCCTGCAGCTTAGAGTCTATCGCCTGATATGCTTCTCTGTTTTTCGGAAAATACGTAATTTTCTTACTCCTTGGGTCTGCTCGTATTTCACAGTTGGTACTTCGAGCCATTTCATTCGCTGACTTCCACTCATTCTTATCAGTGATCCAGTCCTCATATTCACACACAAAGGGAGGGTAACGTTTCGTGCTTTTTTCCTTATCAGTAGTTTGAACAGGCTCAGTCATTTTCGGTGGAGCTGCGGTAGGCACATCATTGTTACTCCACGGATCATCTTTAGGTAGGTTAGTTACAGGACTAGCCAGAGGTAACATACGAGGTTTTCGAACACGGCGTCGCTTGACCGCTCCATTATCACTCAGGACTGAGATAGTATCGTCTAATTCGTAATCGTGTTCATCTTCCGTCAACGGCAGTATAGAGAAAGGGTTACTCGTTTCTAAATTAGCCTTCGGTATAGTGCTCAATCCAGTATTTTTATAAGTCTTTGATTGCGTTTTGTTTTTGTGCGCAATCCTATTGCTAGGCAGTATAGCATCCTTTGTTGTCATATTGGTTTCCATGGTTACCGTCTTAGTAATACCTCTAGAATCATTATATTTTTTCAGATTTTCTTCAGATAATTTCTGTTTTGCATTTTTAAATCTAGCTGATGATGTCCATGGTCCCTCAACTAGATTTTTCGCCATAGGTTTTATGCTGTCGCATCTGAATTCGACGCGGCTCAGTTTTTTACAATAGGTACATGTTATTCTCTCGCGAATAATGAATTCATTTTGTGGAATTACTTGCACAAATAATGGTCCTGAGCACTCACACAGAGGACCCTTGCCTTGTTTAAGTTTATTTATATTGGTTAGGTAGTGTACATACCTAGTTTTCAATACTACGGAGCCGTCCGAGGTTCTTTCCAATTCGCTATGAATAAATATTTTCACAGCACTAACTTGTCCACATACACATTTGTGGTTTTTACACATAGATTGATCGCCAATCCAGTCATAAAAGTTTGATTCTTCAGATGAATTATCACAATAGTAGCACTGCACTACGTCTTGTCCATTTTTGGCACTTATTGGGGCATTGTTTGCCTCAATTCTTTTCATAGGTAGCTTATCGCCCGCTTTACAATCCTTATCGACCTCCATCTTACACTTTTAACAAAAATCTCGCACAGAACCGCAACAATACGCGGCACACGCGATGCACATAGACCTGGCGCTGCCTCACGCAGCCCCGCACGCAGCGGGGCATCAATTGAGTAGCAGCCTCGTATACGCACGTGCGTTCGCCTCGACTGTCAGTGCGCGACTGTCCATAACAGTCCGTGACTTAACACACTTATGAAGGATGTATGAAGTATAAGGTATTGATGCATACCGAGAATGAGAAAATTAAATTAAGCAGCATTATTTATAGCACACTTCAAGATAAGGTAAAGTGCATCTGTATGATGTACCGTATAAACTCGCTCTACCGTGTGCTTCAGAGATACTTCCATGCTAACGTAAAAACCTCAAAGAGCAGATAGGTACCCTATGTTTATGTACTCGTTCTTTTATAGCTATAGCTTAATATGAAACTTAAGGAGTTATGGATATTTTTAATTATTTTAATATTTCTACACAGACCAAAGGCAAATCTTATAAAATAGAGTTACACAGCCGTTGAAATTTCTTTAACTATTCACCTGAGAGTGCATCTTCAACTTTTAAACGGTAACGAGACCCTCGATGTCGGTTTGCTCTGAAAACTCGTTACCGAAGCAGTGTTCTATAACTTCCGATTTTCATGACGCGGGTCAAACTGTAAAACTTATGTGTACCAAACAATGTTCCCGATTTATGTTCCATTTCTAGACAGGAAGGAGAACAATACGAGCCTAGATAAGTACGGAGAAGCCGCCGTTACAACCATAACATATTGAAGAATGGAGGCGTCTTACAATCACCTTTGCCTGCACCTTTGTACGCCATGGTAATATTACTTTCCTCGTATATTTTTCACGCGTGAAGTAACTTAACACGTAACGTAACTTAGTTGGTTATACGAACATGCACTTACGTACAAACTTAAAAAAATATCTCATACTACAAGGACTCTTGTGTACTACGACTATAGGTATGCCTAACTTAACATATTAATTTAACAACATAAATATGCGATGCACGTAATTGTATAAATTAGCATGTAAGCAATAATAGCCTATATAGCCTATATACTTGGATACCGAGAATATAACACATCTTCGGTCTTGTTGTCATGACTTGGACCTAAGATGCGATTCGTCAAAAGTGCAAGTGTGATACTATTGAGTATGCGAAAACCCGTAGTACTTATTGAATAGGAAGAAAAATGGCACAAAGAGCAAAGAACCCCATGCGAATGTTTGTTCAAAGTCAATCTTACACAAGTAAGTATGTGTATAGTATACTAGATACATATATGTAGTGTGTTGTTATTGTCGCTAGCTCATCATTCGGTTCTACAGCGGAGTACGGAACACGCCGCCGCCGCCATCTTTCATTATCACATTCCCCATTAAATCTACGCGACCGGCATGTTTGACAAGTTTGATGTACTCCATCCCTCCATCAACTCGCAAATTTTACGACCGCGTAAAATTGTATTCGCGCGACGTCGTTTGGTAATTTTCTTCGCGTAACATTAAACCGGTATAAAACAACGCACATGAAGTATCCGCGAATCGTGAACACAAGTGGTTTATAATTTTCATGTTTGTTTTCACGCACGTACTTACCTATTTTATAAAGCTATACCTTTTAATTTGCTAGAAGTTTTATGTGGTGGACAATGTATGTATGATACGAGTATAATAAGAGAAATACGAATATTCAATACGAGGTATATACCTACGTACTACAAAGTAAAAAGTAGTACACTTACGCTCAATTTTATTCACAAATGCCATAACGTTTAAATAGGTAAGTAGTAGGACCGTCGCTTAAGATGCTAATATAAATTGTGAAAGCCTCATCGAGTTGTGGAATTTTCCCATTAGATTTTATGGATTTCTCTCTTGTCCTCACATTAAATTATAACCGCAGGGAAAACGAACAGAGCATTGAATTTAATCCCAGTATCCTGTTCGGTAACAGAATTTCTCCTTTATTGAGGGAAAATTAGGTAGGTAAGTACGTTACCCTTACGTTTGGACCGAATTGTGAATCATAATGGTAAAATTGTTAGGCATTTATTTGACGTGTGATTTAACATGGCAAAGGGGTGAGTATAAAAATGAATCTGTATTTATTTCGCATAACATGGGAGTTTATTTAAAAGCACACAGCCTTAATTACATCAGGAATGGCGGCCTGCGCAATGGCAGTTGAAAATAAGAACAAGCCGGGCTAACAAGGCAAGACGGCGGAGGCGGCCTTGTTACCTCGTAAACGAGTCGTGGCACTGCGCTCTATAAAATGACGCATTAAAAATTAGACACTTTTTCTAAGTATACATTTATGTTTTTTGACGTAGGTAGATAGGTCCATGCTTTAATTTTCTTCTATTTTTCTGACTACTAGTACTACATAAGGTAGAAGTACTAACGCTTGACGCTGCACTAGTATTCGACATGGGCACTTTATGCCTAAGTAAGGTTAAATTTGGAACGGCGAAGATTTTTCTGTATTCAAATTTAATCCTTGTCACTTTGACATAAAGTGCCCATGTCAAAAACTAGTGCAGTGCAGCTTCGAGCACTATAGTACTTCTATCTTAACCTACTTCCCATAAAGCAAAAGCAACAAATTGCATATTTACTTCAATCCTTTGACACCTTTAACGTTTTTAAATTAGTCTACTTACCCTTTAAAATCTCTGTTATCCAAATCTAACCAATGCATAACAAGTGTATTATCTGTATCTTTTATTGCGTAATAGTATTTAGGTGGGTACAAAAATCTGCTTAAAAACTACTACAAAGTCCAAACAAAAAAATCTTCTATCTTTCATGTGGCTTTGTTCCCAAGCTCGTTATTACCCACCCCAGTTAAAAGTAGCCCGGTCGTCTACATTCAATAGTCAGAGACCGAGCTAACCTCCTATAATAGGTGAATTGGATTTGGAATTCTCCATTCATATTTACTCGACCCTTTCAAGAATTTCCAATCGTACATTTTTGTGGCCGCTTAGCCAAATGTAATATGTTAACATCAAATCGGACATATTGCGTGTGAAACATTATTGTAAACATAATGATTGCGTGGGCAAAACGAGACTAAATCGGATATTTAAAAAGTAAACATTATGTCGATAGCATTCGATACGATACGATGTACCTACCTATTTACCAAAAATACTTAAGCTATGTTAGATCAGAATGTATATACGACTTTTAGGCTATTACACGGTGTTTTTCGATCAATCACACGGAGTGGCGCAGGTAAGGCACCTGCCGATGATTGATTGATTGCAGACTTCGAAACATGTCCCCAGTTAGTTCTACGGGGCCTAATCTGTTATCTATTAATAGCTCTATGAAACTTCATGCTTTCGTCAGACGTCCAATTGAACGATCTAGCAAATTGGCATTAATATCCGTGAGCTGATTTTGTTTTATCCAAATCAATTTATAACAAAAATAGGAACAATACGTAATTCTGTAGTTCATGTAAACAGGGGCAAGTATAGTTTTGCCTTTAGATATAATAACTGTATATGGATGAAAAACTGCTCTCTATTAATATCTGAACACAACTTTATGGTTATGTTAAGCTTTTGTCTAACATAAGGTACTTACATCCATCAAATAACTTGCTAAGCAGAAAAAAGTTAGATACAGATACATTTTGAGGTTTACAACATTACTTATTTCAAAAACCACAAAAAGAAACCCTTATTTAAAAAACCACACAAAAACCCTTATTTGACAAACTTGCCAATTTCGTTTCTTTCGATCGCCGTAACCAGTTGCAAACGCAAAATTAAATTACGACATGCAAACGTATCACAGACATTTAATTGGAGTCTCTTCGAAACTGCCGCGGGGTATCAATTTGCCAGTTTCAAAAACATCCCTTGTACTTATTCATATTATACTCGCAATTTTACTCTTCTAAGTAGAGGGAAATTAAACTTGTACCTACTTATTCATATTATACCTATTAGCAATTTTACTCTTAGGTGGAGGGAAATTAAACTTGTATCCTACAATTTCTGCTCAGATTAGATGTTTGCAGCTGAACATGCTTAAATTGTAATTACGTCGGAATACGCTTGAAGGATTTGTGTTACGCAATTACGGCTCAAAGACAACTACATTTTGCATTGTAATATATATAATATATTATCTCTTAGTTTTGAGTATGTCCCTATATACGATGTGTATACAATCCCCCCTCCCCCTAATAATATTTTGAATTATATATTCCTTTCTATTTGCTTAACTGTAAATGTGGCATATTATATAATTATGGAACTCTCTGAGGAACGTAACAACTATAACTAGAAACGATTCTAAATAGGTAGTCGTCTTTCTTTTCCAGCAGTAATTCCAACCGCAATATTTGTACATACTCGTATTCCATTCGTTTCATGGACATCGATTGCACTAAAATATAAGTGGTAAACGTACGAAGCGACTCTGAACTAAATAAAACACAAAAGCGGTACCGCGAACTATATTTATAAGCCTTTTTGTCACGGCAGCCTAGGCATGTCCCTAACAACCATCGATCACAGTACACTTGACTTCGTGCGGGTCTATCGCGTGCCGAAAGTACCTGCCTAGATCAATTTATCTAACGAACATGTCTATACGCTATTATAAATGTAGATTCGTTTTATGTTAGCAGTAAACTTAGAGTTGGAGTAAAAAGTACTCAATTTTATATCTAGATTATAACTATTTTGTTTTGATGTAGCTTCCACAAAGCGGAGTAAATTATTTTTCAAGTGTATGTAATTGGCATTTCAACCGACTCTAATAAAAGGAGAATATTGTAACGGTGCGTGTAACGAAGCGTTACACTATCGACCTTCATACTATTTCTGGCACCATACAAATTCTAAATTCCTTTTTGAAATTCAAAAATTATTTAAATAATAAATACCCCTCATCGCTCTGGATCCTGCCTTTTCATTCCCATCATCCCTGTGAGGCTCCTCTACCTGCCCCCTCACACTGGCGCCATCAACGTGCTCAAACCCGGACCTGACAAGACACCCACCCGCCCTACGACGCTGAGCAGCCCGTTCCAGTTCCTCCGTGCCAGCACCTGCTCCTACCCAACAACCGCAACCAGCTGTTCCAGACCTACATTTTTCATTTTTCTAACAATTTTTTTTTTTTTATATTGTTTGTAATTGCTAGCTTTAAGATCTTTTCAAAATTCTAAAAGGTTATAGTCGACCCAACTCAAATTTTCGCAATATCTCTCGGCCTAACATCATTTTATTTAATTTTCTATTTTACAACCAACCTTTTATCTAATCCACAACCGTTTAACCAAAATTCCCCCCTTAAATAACCAATTACATATACATCTGTCATCATTCATCATCTTATACCAATTTATCTATATCTATTTTCTAATCCCTATTATGCCAGCGTCCAACGCTTTTTGTCGCGCCACGTAACAAAACTCTTAACATAGTGATTACACAAAACATCTATCACATACAATTACACAATCCAAGATTTCCACTGAAATCTCACAAATTGGTTTCAATCCTAAGTGTTTTTAAAACTCCTTGGAGTCACTGAAGTGCGAACCAATCCTGACTTACGGCAGTACTGTTGGAGATAATCCGATAGCTTATCCTTCACCCGATTAAATAAATATACACAACTAAGCCTAATATCACAATAAACTTCTCCTTTCGATTCAATAAAAAATAAAATTTAATAACTACATATTTTATTTATAATGATAACATCAACTATTCTCTTCGTGATAGGTATCCACTTTAATAAACAATGAATCCAGCACTATTAAATAAACCTGAACTCATCTATGAGCTCAAACTCAGGAACATTCAGTTCCCAGCCACCGCGCAAGCTGATGATTTAAGACAGCTCCTCACTCCAAATTTATTCGCGGACCCGTGTTCGAATCTCTCCAGCCCATATGATCTTGAACAGGATATCACCGAAATTAGCAGATGCCTCACAATAGTTTCTTCTCAGCTACAGCTTGCGACCACCAACCAAGCGAAGCACGATAGAATAGCGGTTTTCTTATTTCATTTATATAACAGAATAGAACGTCTCCATATTACCACTGAATTATCTCCAGAAATTATTGACAACTATTCGAAAACATGCGAATTTTTGTCAAAATGTCAAACAAAATTTAACATGTCACAACCGTCAACAACAACGTCAACTTACGCGTCAGCAACCTCTTTGATAGATGATTCCACAAATTTAGACCTACTTGCTCGAAAATTAACCAACCTCTCTGAAGCAAAACCAAGCGATTTTAAAAAATTCAACTATAAAGGCGATAGTTGCCCTTATGATTTTATTCGAAACATCGAAGAGTTTACAATAGCGCGTAACATTGACGACAAACGCTTACACAAATATATATACGATTTTTTATCAGGCACTCCTTTAGATTGGTATAGGTCAAAGAAAACAACCCTTACAGATTGGAAATCATTTAAAACCCACTTCTTAAAAGATTTCGAATTGCACGACCATGACCACAACTTACTACAAAATATACATTCCCGTAAACAAAAACAACATGAACGAATAATAATGTATTTTTCAGCCATGGAAGCCCTCTTTTCCAAATTACATGAACCCCTTTCTGAAAAACAAAAAATAGATATCCTCCGTAGAAACATGAGCCCTTATTACAGTTCCAGATTAGTTCCTACAGATGTTACGTCTATAGACACATTATTCCAATCGTGCAAATGGTACGAAAGCTGTAATACTACCTCTACTTATAGCTCTAGCAACTATACCAACATTCAACAAGATTCTAACCATACCCCCCCTTCCCAACCGTACATACCACCATTCCCATTTAATAAACCGGTCCATACTGTAACAGCACCACCTTCTACGTTACGTTACTCCTGTCCGCGTTGCAGAACAAACGATCATTCTTTAGATATTTGTACAAGTAAAAATATAGTATGCTTCCGCTGTGGCAAACAAAATGTCACTTTTGCAAAATGTACAGTTTGCCATAAATTTCCCAAAAAACGCATAAAGGAGAAAAGTAACTTAAATAAAACTACTGCTACAGAATGGAACCAATGGTTAGATACCATTAAATTATTTATGTCATCATACAATACTACATCAGCACTTTTCACTCAAGATCCATACGATGAACGACCTTATGTCAACATCCAAACAAATAATTTAACTTTATGTGGCCTCTTAGACAGTGGCAGTGCTTTAACTATTTTCGGAAATAATTCCCATAAAATTCTCTTATCCCACAATTTTACCATAAATTACGACCATAAAGTCGTAGGCTCTGTAGCCGACGGCTACCCTATATACTCTATTGGTACAATTCAACTACCAATTTCGTACAAAAATATTGTGGCTATTATTACCGCTCACGTTATCCCTACTATAAAGCAACCCTTGATTCTAGGCACAAATTTTTGGAGAAAATTCAATATAGCTCCCCACATATTACCTGACATAACGTCATATTCTGATAAACATATAGATACCCTAGTTATTTCCACCTGCGACCAACACATCACTAATTATGACAACCTTTCTGAAACTCAACAGTTAATTTCAGATACTATTATTGAAAAATTTAAAAATATTTCAACAGAAACCAAACCCTTAGGACGAACCCACCTCATTGAACATCACATAGATACCGGTGACCATCCACCAATCAAACAGCGATGCTATAGGCTTTCTCCAGAGAAACAAAAAGCTTTATGCAAAGAAATTGATGAAATGCTAAAGCTTAATGTTATCGAACCCTGTGAAAGCCCATGGCTAAACCCTGTCATAATAACTCCTAAAAAAGATGGAACGTGGCGTTTTTGCATCGACAGCCGTAAACTAAATTCGATTACGCGCAAAGATGCCTACAAACTCCCACTCATTTCTGACATTCTAGATAATCTAAAAAATGCTAAATATCTATCATCGATAGACATAGCAAAAGCATTTTGGGAAATACCCCTACGCCCTTCTGATAGACCTAAAACTAGTTTCCATGTACCCTCAAAAGGCATGTACATGTTTCGCGTAATGCCTTTTGGATTGACTAATGCCCCTGCTACCCAACAACGCTTTATGGATGCGTTATTCCCTTCTGAAAACCTTGATAACTCAGTATTTACCTACTTAGATGATATTATCATCATAAGTAATACTTTCGATGAACACATCACTTTACTTAATAAAGTTTACCAAAGGCTAGTACAAGCCAACATTACTATAAACTTCCCCAAGTGTTCATTTTTCAAAAAAGAACTTAAATATCTTGGTTACATAGTTAATGAACACGGCTTTCAAACAGATCCTGACAAGGTTAAGGCAATACTTAACATCCCACCTCCCACAACTCCTCGAGAAGTTAAAAAGTTCCTAGGTACAGCAAGTTGGTATAGACGCTTTATCCCCGATTTCAGCACAAAGGTTGCACCACTAACTAAACTTACCTCCACTTCCAAAAAAGCACCACCATTTAAATGGACATCACTAGAAGACAATGCCTTTAAATCCATTAAAGAAGCTCTAGTCTCTACCCCTGTTCTTGCTTGCCCAGACTTCTCAAAACCCTTCGCAGTCCACTGTGATGCATCCAGCTTCGGCATCGGTGCCATGCTGACCCAAGAATTTGATGGCGTTGAGAAACCCATTGCTTATATGAGCAAATCCCTAACTGGTCCCCAAAGAAATTACTCAATTACAGAAAGAGAACTCTTAAGTGTCTTACTAGCCCTAGAACATTGGCGTTGCTATCTTGACAACGGCTTAAAGTTCACAATCTACACAGACCATTCCGCATTACAATGGTTTCTCCATCTAGATAATCCAACCGGACGTCTAGCCCGCTGGAGTATTCGTCTATCTACATTTAACTTCGAAATTAAACATAAACGTGGTAAAGATCATCTAATCCCTGACGCTTTATCACGCTTACCTTCAGTAGACGTTATTAACTACAATAGTTCTAATACCAATGACGACTGGTATAATAATATCTACGCTAAATGCAGTTCTAACCCCAACACCACTCCAGATTACATAATACATAATAATAAATTATACCGATACTCAAAAACCCCTTCGTTACTCCAATCTGAGTATAATTGGAAAGAAGTTATCCCACTAGAGTACAGAATACCCATTATCACAGAAAATCATTCCACCCCAACTTGCGCTCATTTCGGAACATTTAAAACATACAATAAAGTTAAATTGAAATATTTTTGGCCAGGAATGTACAAAGATATTTCAAATTTTATTGCCAAATGCGAGACTTGCTTAGCTTGCAAACACCAAACCCAACTAAAACTTGGCCTAATGGGTAAACCTAAGCAATGCTCTCGACCCTTTCAATGCATTTCAATAGATTTGATCGGCCCCTTGCCTACTACACTAAAACACAACAGATTCATCTTTGTCGTTACTTGCTGTTTTTCAAAATACTGCCTCCTCTTTGCGATTAAACGTGCTACGTCATCAGTAATCGTTCATATTCTAGAAAACCTAGTTTTCCTAGTGTACGGAATCCCACAGACCATAATTCTTGACCATGGTCCTCAATTCGTTAGTCAAGAGACAACGGATTTATTCCACTCCTATCAGATCCCAAAAATACACTATTGCGCAATTAAATGCGCCCAACCAAATCCCGTGGAGAGATATAATAAAGTTGTTACCACAGCAATATCCTCATTCATACAGGATGACCACAGGAATTGGGATATCAACCTACATAAGATACAATTTGCTATTAATACTTCCGTAAATGAAACAACAAATTATACTCCTTCTTTCCTTGTATTTGGTCGCGAATTAGTCACATGTGGATCAGCATACCATAAATCTGATCTCACAGATGATATTATATTCGCGCCCAGAGACGAATACGCTGATAATCTTGGTCTTCTCCAGCCTGTCTTCTCCGAAGTACAAGCCCGTCTTTGGAGAGCACACCAAACCAATTCTTCATCGTATAATAAACATCACCAACATTTCGAATTCAACGAAAATGACATCGTCTGGAAACGAAATTACGCAATTAGTAATTCTCCTAAACACTATTCTGCTAAACTTGCACCCAAGTTTATTAAATGTTCTATCCTAAAAAAAATATCACCCTTAGTATATGTCCTACAAGACATGTCCGGCAAAATGCTCGGACGATGGCATATTAGAGACCTTAAACCTCTCCCCAAAATTCTAAAATAAATAATATACTGTTTTTCCTTAATTAGATTCTTATTTGGCTCAAACTTAGCTACTTTTCTCCTAAGCTCCTAACTTGTAAAATATTGTATATAATGTTATACATTTATAATTATATCTCATCCCCATTATACAATTCGGACTCATTACATTTCGTACATACCTACTTAGTACGAATTTATACGTTCATTTATACTATTTAATTTATATAACGTTATATTACGTTCATATAACGTTATTCAAAGCTAACTCTACCAGAGTTAGAACAATACTTATTTATATATTTCTTCCCTTGACATAACGTTCATATTTACGTACTTAGGTACATACGTACCGTACAGTACATTTATTAATTCCATTAAGGAATTATCTTATGATATTTTGTAGTAATCCTACATTCCATACGGCATTATTTTGTTGAATAAATTTCAACAATCGTACTCTTTGTAGGTACACATTATTGTAGATATTATATTTAGATTCATTAATATTCAGCGGGTGGTTACTGATTAATAAGCCTTAATACTAATGGAGAGCGATTTAATGAGTACGTCCTCTACTTAAAGGAGTACTCTATTGAAACTTATTTTGGTTAAACAATTAACCAAAATTTTATAAGATGATGTATGAATGACCTTTGGTATGCATGTTTAAATCGCCTCTCTTGTATGATAAACATTGTATATAACATCCCCACCTTCTAAATTTATCACTCATACCCATATTCATTACATTATATTTACATTACGGAAAAATCCTTTGGCCATAAGCCCCAGGATTTTCCCTTCCAGGGCGACCCCGGTAGTGTAACGGTGCGTGTAACGAAGCGTTACACTATCGACCTTCATACTATTTCTGGCACCATACAAATTCTAAATTCCTTTTTGAAATTCAAATCCTATTCCAAATTCCATTCAATGATTTTTATTTTCAGTTCGATCACATACTTTGATCGATAAACATCATTTTATCTAACGGACTGTACTTCCCAAGTTTCTAAACACGACCGTTTAAGTGTGATTTTTATTAGTAAACGTAATAATTCATAAGTGCGTGCAGTTCAGTATAGTGCTCGTTTTGTGGCCCTGCACACCTTCCAGATATATATCTACATCATCACCAAGGCACATATTGTAAGTTATTTGATTTCTAGCCTTCTGAATTACGAAAGTGTTTTTATACATACCTATCTGTTAACACGTAACCTGTATTGTTACAGGTGCCTTTTTATTTAAATAATAAATACCCCTCATCGCTCTGGATCCTGCCTTTTCATTCCCATCATCCCTGTGAGGCTCCTCTACCTGCCCCCTCACACTGCTAAACATAAACAAGATTCTAACCATACCCCCCCTTCCCAACCGTATATACCACCATTCCCATTTAATAAACCGGTCCATACTGTAACAGCACCACCTTCTACGTTACGTTACTCCTGTCCGCGTTGCAGAACAAACGATCATTCTTTAGATATTTGTACAAGTAAAAATATAGTATGCTTCCGCTGTGGCAAACAAAATGTCACTTTTGCAAAATGTACAGTTTGCCATAAATTTCCAAAAAACGCATAAAGGAGAAAAGTAACTTAAATAAAACTACTGCTACAGAATGGAACCAATGGTTAGATACCATTAAATTATTTATGTCATCATACAATACTACATCAGCACTTTTCACTCAAGATCCATACGATGAACGACCTTATGTCAACATCCAGACAAATAATTTAACTTTATGTGGCCTCTTAGACAGCGGCAGTGCTTTAACTATTTTCGGAAATAATTCCCATAAAATTCTCTTATCCCACAATTTTACCATAAATTACGACCATAAAGTCGTAGGCTCTGTAGCCGACGGCTACCCTATATACTCTATTGGTACAATTCAACTACCAATTTCGTACAAAAATATTGTGGCTATTATTACCGCTCATGTTATCCCTACTATAAAGCAACCCTTGATTCTAGGCACAAATTTTTGGAGAAAATTCAATATAGCTCCCCACATATTACCTGACATAACGTCATATTCTGATAAACATATAGATACCCTAGTTATTTCCACCTGCGACCAACACATCACTAATTATGACAACCTTTCTGAAACTCAACAGTTAATTTCAGATACTATTATTGAAAAATTTAAAAATATTTCAACAGAAACCAAACCCTTAGGACGAACCCACCTCATTGAACATCACATAGATACCGGTGACCATCCACCAATCAAACAGCGATGCTATAGGCTTTCTCCAGAGAAACAAAAAGCTTTATGCAAAGAAGTTGATGAAATGCTAAAGCTTAATGTTATCGAACCCTGTGAAAGCCCATGGCTAAACCCTGTCATAATAACTCCTAAAAAAGATGGAACGTGGCGTTTTTGCATCGACAGCCGTAAACTAAATTCGATTACGCGCAAAGATGCCTACAAACTCCCACTCATTTCTGACATTCTAGATAATCTAAAAAATGCTAAATATCTATCATCGATAGACATAGCAAAAGCATTTTGGGAATTTGGGCTGGCGCCACCAACGTGCTCAAACCCGGACCTGACAAGACACCCACCCGCCCTACGACGCTGAGCAGCCCGTTCCAGTTCCTCCGTGCCAGCACCTGCTCCTACCCAACAACCGCAACCAGCTGTTCCAGTTCTACATTTTTTCCTTATTCTACCAATTTTTTTTTTATATTGTTTGTAATTGCTAGCTTTAAGATCTTTTCAAAATTCTAAAAGGTTATAGTCGACCCAACTCAAATTTTCGCAATATCTCTCGGCCTAACATCATTTTATTTAATTTTCTATTTTACAACCAACCTTTTATCTAATCCTCAACCGTTTAACCAAAATTCCCCCCTTAAATAACCAATTACATATACATCTATCATCATTCATCATCTTATACCAATTTATCTATATCTATTTTCTAATCCCTATTATGCCAGCGTCCTACGCTTTTTGTCGCGCCACGTAACAAAACTCTTAACATAGTGATTACACAAAACATCTATCACATACAATTACACAATCCAAGATTTCCACTGAAATCTCACAAATTGGTTTCAATCCTAAGTGTTTTTAAAACTCCTTGGAGTCACTGAAGTGCGAACCAATCCTGACTTACGGCAGTACTGTTGGAGATAATCCGATAGCTTATCCTTCACCCGATTAAATAATTATACACAACTAAGCCTAATATCACAATAAACTTCTCCTTTCGATTCAATAAAAAATAAAATTTAATAACTACATATTTTATTTATATTGATAACATCAATTATTCTCTTCGTGATAGGTATCCACTTTAATAAACAATGAATCCAGCACTATTAAATAAACCTGAACTCATCTATGAGCTCAAACTCAGGAACATTCAGTTCCCAGCCACCGCGCAGGCTGATGATTTAAGACAGCTCCTCACTCCAAATTTATTCGCGGACCCGTGTTCGAATCTCTCCAGCCCATATGATCTTGAACAGGATATCACCGAAATTAGCAGATGCCTCACAATAGTTTCTTCTCAACTACAGCTTGCGACCACCAACCAAGCGAAGCACGATAGAATAGCGGTTTTCTTATTTCATTTATGTAACAGAATAGAACGTCTCCATATTACCACTGAATTATCTCCAGAAATTATTGACAACTATTCGAAAATATGCGAATTATTGTCAAAATGTCAAACAAAATTTAACATGTCACAACCGTCAACAACAACGTCAACTTACGCGTCAGCAACCTCTTTGATAGATGATTCCACAAATTTAGACCTACTTGCTCGAAAATTAACCAACCTCTCTGAAGCAAAACCAAGCGATTTTAAAAAATTCAACTATAAAGGCGATAGTTGCCCTTATGATTTTATTCGAAACATCGAAGAGTTTGCAATTGCGCGTAACATTGACGACAAACGCTTACACAAATATATATACGATTTTTTATCAGGCACTCCTTTAGATTGGTATAGGTCAAAGAAAACAACCCTTACAGATTGGAAATCATTTAAAACCCACTTCTCAAAAGATTTCGAATTGCATGACCATGACCACAACTTACTACAAAATATACATTCCCGTAAACAAAAACAACATGAACGAATAATAATGTATTTTTCAGCCATGGAAGCCCTCTTTTCCAAATTGCATGAACCCCTTTCTGAAAAACAAAAAATAGATATCCTCCGTAGAAACATGAGCCCTTATTACAGTTCCAGATTAGTTCCTACAGATGTTACGTCTATAGACACATTATTCCAATCGTGCAAATGGTACGAAAGCTGTAATACTACCTCTACTTATAGCTCTAGCAACTATACCAACATTCAACAAGATTCTAACCATACCCCCCCTTCCCAACCGTACATACCACCATTCCCATTTAATAAACCGGTCCATACTGTAACAGCACCACCTTCTACGTTACGTTACTCCTGTCCGCGTTGCAGAACAAACGATCATTCTTTAGATATTTGTACAAGTAAAAATATAGTATGCTTCCGCTGTGGCAAACAAAATGTCACTTTTGCAAAATGTACAGTTTGCCATAAATTTCCAAAAAACGCATAAAGGAGAAAAGTAACTTAAATAAAACTACTGCTACAGAATGGAACCAATGGTTAGATACCATTAAATTATTTATGTCATCATACAATACTACATCAGCACTTTTCACTCAAGATCCATACGATGAACGACCTTATGTCAACATCCAGACAAATAATTTAACTTTATGTGGCCTCTTAGACAGTGGCAGTGCTTTAACTATTTTCGGAAATAATTCCCATAAAATTCTCTTATCCCACAATTTTACCATAACTTACGACCATAAAGTCGTAGGCTCTGTAGCCGACGGCTACCCTATATACTCTATTGGTACAATTCAACTACCAATTTCGTACAAAAATATTGTGGCTATTATTACCGCTCATGTTATCCCTACTGTAAAGCAACCCTTAATTCTAGGCACAAATTTTTGGAGAAAATTCAATATAGCTCCCCACATATTACCTGACATAACGTCATATTCTGATAAACATATAGATACCCTAGTTATTTCCACCTGCGACCAACACATCACTAATTATGACAACCTTTCTGAAACTCAACAGTTAATTTCAGATACTATTATTGAAAAATTTAAAAATATTTCAACAGAAACCAAACCCTTAGGACGAACCCACCTCATTGAACATCACATAGATACCGGTGACCATCCACCAATCAAACAGCGATGCTATAGGCTTTCTCCAGAGAAACAAAAAGCTTTATGCAAAGAAGTTGATGAAATGCTAAAGCTTAATGTTATCGAACCCTGTGAAAGCCCATGGCTAAACCCTGTCATAATAACTCCTAAAAAAGATGGAACGTGGCGTTTTTGCATCGACAGCCGTAAACTAAATTCGATTACGCGCAAAGATGCCTACAAACTCCCACTCATTTCTGACATTTTAGATAATCTAAAAAATGCTAAATATCTATCATCGATAGACATAGCAAAAGCATTTTGGGAAATACCCCTACGCCCTTCTGATAGACCTAAAACTAGTTTCCATGTACCCTCAAAAGGCATGTACATGTTTCGCGTAATGCCTTTTGGATTGACTAATGCCCCTGCTACCCAACAACGCTTTATGGATGCGTTATTCCCTTCTGAAAACCTTGATAACTCAGTATTTACCTACTTAGATGATATTATCATCATAAGTAATACTTTCGATGAACACATCACTTTACTTAATAAAGTTTACCAAAAGCTAGTACAAGCCAACATTACTATAAACTTCCCCAAGTGTTCATTTTTCAAAAAAGAACTTAAATATCTTGGTTACATAGTTAATGAACACGGCTTTCAAACAGATCCTGACAAGGTTAAGGCAATACTTAACATCCCACCTCCCACAACTCCTCGAGAAGTTAAAAAGTTCCTAGGTACAGCAAGTTGGTATAGACGCTTTATCCCCGATTTCAGCACAAAGGTTGCACCACTAACTAAACTTACCTCCACTTCCAAAAAAGCACCACCATTTAAATGGACATCACTAGAAGACAATGCCTTTAAATCCATTAAAGAAGCTCTAGTCTCTACCCCTGTTCTTGCTTGCCCAGACTTCTCAAAACCCTTCGCAGTCCACTGTGATGCATCCAGCTTCGGCATCGGTGCCATGCTGACCCAAGAATTTGATGGCGTTGAGAAACCCATTGCTTATATGAGCAAATCCCTAACTGGTCCCCAAAGAAATTACTCAATTACAGAAAGAGAACTCTTAAGTGTCTTACTAGCCCTAGAACATTGGCGTTGCTATCTTGACAACGGCTTAAAGTTCACAATCTACACAGACCATTCCGCATTACAATGGTTTCTCCATCTAGATAATCCAACCGGACGTCTAGCCCGCTGGAGTATTCGTCTATCTACATTTAACTTCGAAATTAAACATAAACGTGGTAAAGATCATCTAATCCCTGACGCTTTATCACGCTTACCTTCAGTAGACGTTATTAACTACAATAGTTCTAATACCAATGACGACTGGTATAATAATATCTACGCTAAATGCAGTTCTAACCCCAACACCACTCCAGATTACATAATACATAATAATAAATTATACCGATACTCAAAAACCCCTTCGTTACTCCAATCTGAGTATAATTGGAAAGAAGTTATCCCACTAGAGTACAGAATACCCATTATCACAGAAAATCATTCCACCCCAACTTGCGCTCATTTCGGAACATTTAAAACATACAATAAAGTTAAATTGAAATATTTTTGGCCAGGAATGTACAAAGATATTTCAAATTTTATTGCCAAATGCGAGACTTGCTTAGCTTGCAAACACCAAACCCAACTAAAACTTGGCCTAATGGGTAAACCTAAGCAATGCTCTCGACCCTTTCAATGCATTTCAATAGATTTGATCGGCCCCTTGCCTACTACACTAAAACACAACAGATTCATCTTTGTCGTTACTTGCTGTTTTTCAAAATACTGCCTCCTCTTTGCGATTAAACGTGCTACGTCATCAGTAATCGTTCATATTCTAGAAAACCTAGTTTTCCTAGTGTACGGAATCCCACAGACCATAATTCTTGACCATGGTCCTCAATTCGTTAGTCAAGAGACAACGGATTTATTCCACTCCTATCAGATCCCAAAAATACACTATTGCGCAATTAAATGCGCCCAACCAAATCCCGTGGAGAGATATAATAAAGTTGTTACCACAGCAATATCCTCATTCATACAGGATGACCACAGGAATTGGGATATCAACCTACATAAGATACAATTTGCTATTAATACTTCCGTAAATGAAACAACAAATTATACTCCTTCTTTCCTTGTATTTGGTCGCGAATTAGTCACATGTGGATCAGCATACGATAAATCTGATCTCACAGATGATATTATATTCGCGCCCAGAGACGAATACGCTGATAATCTTGGTCTTCTCCAGCCTGTCTTCTCCGAAGTACAAGCCCGTCTTTGGAGAGCGCACCAAACCAATTCTTCATCGTATAATAAACATCACCAACATTTCGAATTCAACGAAAATGACATCGTCTGGAAACGAAATTACGCAATTAGTAATTCTCCTAAACACTATTCTGCTAAACTTGCACCCAAGTTTATTAAATGTTCTATCCTAAAAAAAATATCACCCTTAGTATATGTCCTACAAGACATGTCCGGCAAAATGCTCGGACGATGGCATATTAGAGACCTTAAACCTCTCCCCAAAATTCTAAAATAAATAATATACTGTTTTTCCTTAATTAGATTCTTATTTGGCTCAAACTTAGCTACTTTTCTCCTAAGCTCCTAACTTGTAAAATATTGTATATAATGTTATACATTTATAATTATATCTCATCCCCATTATACATTTCGGACTCATTACATTTCGTACATACCTACTTAGTACGAATTTATACGTTCATTTATACTATTTAATTTATATAACGTTATATTACGTTCATATAACGTTATTCAAAGCTAACTCTACCAGAGTTAGAACAATACTTATTTATATATTTCTTCCCTTGACATAACGTTCATATTTACGTACTTAGGTACATACGTACCGTACAGTACATTTATTAATTCCATTAAGGAATTATCTTATGATATTTTGTAGTAATCCTACATTCCATACGGCATTATTTTGTTGAATAAATTTCAACAATCGTACTCTTTGTGGGTACACATTATTGTAGATATTATATTTAGATTCATTAATATTCAGCGGGTGGTTACTGATTAATAAGCCTTAATACTAATGGAGAGCGATTTAATGAGTACGTCCTCTACTTAAAGGAGTACTCTATTGAAACTTATTTTGGTTAAACAATTAACCAAAATTTTATAAGATGATGTATGAATGACCTTTGGTATGCATGTTTAAATCGCCTCTCTTGTATGATAAACATTGTATATAACATCCCCACCTTCTAAATTTATCACTCATACCCATATTCATTACATTATATTTACATTACGGAAAAATCCTTTGGCCATAAGCCCCAGGATTTTCCCTTCCAGGGCGACCCCGGTAGTGTAACGGTGCGTGTAACGAAGCGTTACACTATCGACCTTCATACTATTTCTGGCACCATACAAATTCTAAATTCCTTTTTGAAATTCAAATCCTATTCCAAATTCCATTCAATGATTTTTATTTTCAGTTCGATCACATACTTTGATCGATAAACATCATTTTATCTAACAGACTGTACTCCCCAAGTTTCTAAACACGACCGTTTAAGTGTGATTTTTATTAGTAAACGTAATAATTCATAAGTGCGTGCAGTTCAGTATAGTGCTCGTTTTGTGGCCCTGCACACCTTCCAGATATATATCTACATCATCACCAAGGCACATATTGTAAGTTATTTGATTTCTAACCTTCTGAATTACGAAAGTGTTTTTATATATACCTATCTGTTAACACGTAACCTGTATTGTTACAGGTGCCTTTTTATTTAAATATTAAATACCCCTCATCGCTCTGGATCCTGACTTTCATTCTCATCATCCCCGTGAGGCTCCTCTACCTGCCCCCTCACAAATATACCTATCTAAAGATGAGGCCTAAATCGTGTTTTTTTACCAAGATCGTTAAATGGCAATAACTTTAACTTTAATTACGGTTAACATTAAAGCCAAACTTTGAAATACATAAATACCGGTATACTGTCAAGTTTACAATAATTATTAGTTACATAACCAAACTATTGATCAAGTCCCAAAAGTTTTAAGTATGATGAGATTGATTAGGACAGATGCGTCCTTTCGAAACTTTATCAATAAACTACTTTAACTATACCTCCATTCCTCTACTCTACTCCCACCAGGCGTGGCTCACTCTGCGATTTCGTCGCTTTGCTACAGGTAGCTAAAAGGCCTAAAAGTACATCCGTTCCACACCAGTTTTGGTGGCTAGCCATAAGCCACGCGTAGCGCTGTCGCCACCTAGCGGCCCTATGTATCTGTCCTGATCGTAACAGACGCGTTTTGTTACAGAGTGAGTCTTCTGTACCTAGTACTATTATTTATTCTGTGCTCCCACCTACACAGTACAAAGAGGAACTTGTCTTGGTGAGGACGAACCTTCTTGAACACAAATTAAAGAATAATAACAAGAACGTAACATCGTTAGGCGATCTTCCATTTTTCTGAAATCGTTATGAAGTTCTTCATGTGAAAGAATGTAGATATTGTTGATGTTATAAAGATTTTATTAGAATCTAAAAACTTTAGGTTGTGAAGAAAGTTTCATAGAAAAGTCAGTAAAATTAAATTTGTATTCGACAATTTAACTTAATCCATTCAACTAAATAAACAAATTCATCCAGACTACGGATTACTTTTTAACTTTTTCATAAACCACTAGTTAATTACCGCAACGGAAGCCGCTTAATGGAAAAATAATTATACTGAATAAATTCAAGGAGACCACAAATTGAATTCGGTCAACCTACTCGACCGGAATCAGGTGTTAATTATTATACAATAAGCTTCGTTAATTAGTCATAACTCGTAATATATTTGGATTAAAATAAAAATGTTATCACAAAAATATGGACGGAAACGAAAACAAAAATTGAAATAGCTCAGTTTGAGTTGCTCAGTAATCATCTACATAATTAATAGGGGGAAAAAACTAAGGAATCCATGTACTTTTTTAAAATTAATTTTATATGAAAGTAAGCGCGAAACTTTGATGTCATCTTCTTCTTCCTTCTTCCTCGCGTTATCCCGGCATTTTGCCACGGCTCACATAGGAGCCTGGGGTCCGCTTGACAACTAATCTATTTGTAGAAAAATTTCTGTATTGTATTTTTTCTTCTTTCGCTTAATTACGATAAATTGCTTATTTTATGAATAATTATTATTAACTAACTTATTTGCTATTCAAAATGGATTACTGACCTTTTACTAGTATCCCCACGGAAATCAGAAGCAGTGCCTGAAAGCAGAAAACTATAATGTACTAATACATTTAAAAAAATCAACTCAAAGTCAACAGACATACACCGTGTTGTTTTCCGTGCATGAATGCCCTGATGAAAACTATCCTACATCCTACATATTTTCAGAACCCATACTAAATATCTTCATAGGTACCTAATTTCATCTGCAGGCGTATTATGGATGGCTTTATCCACGTTTATCCACGTGATAAAATAACGGTCACTTTTTAACAACGCGGGATAGAAAGTGACAGGTACCGTTTTATCACGCTGTCACTTAGACAAAAACTACCATCATATCCGTGCTGTAAGGCTAAGATGGTCAATTTTTTATCATTTGTCACTATGCCTGTCACGTTCTAACAAGTCTGTAAGTGCGAAAGTGACGCATGGCATGACAGGTGATAAATGCGACCATGATACTTCTGGATCACTTTAACGGCTTAAGCGTTAAGAGGAAACAGTCCTTTGGGATTTATAATATTGAAGATATATGATTAAGTATAGCGGTATGGTGGTATAATAGTGATGATAATATTTTAATTTCAATAAATATATATACGGTGGTGGTATCATTAAAGAAAATAATGTAGTATAGTGGATATATAGCATAATCACAATCAGTCTGTACCTAACGATACTCTACAAACATAGTAGAGCAACTAATTATTTACCGTTAGGCACGTCGGGCCAGACGGGACGGGGAAATCAATGATTGGACGTGCCCTTTGACCCCTCAATACACGCTCTACTTGCACTCTTATTTGTCATTTGGACGGGTACAATAGTTTTTCGTCGTATCAGATTTTTGTTCTTTAAAAAGTAAATATATTCTTTAAAAACAGTAATCATCGTCGAATTTAATCGAATTTAAGCTGTTGTGAGACATACTAACATTGAAACGAAACAAAACAACACAAAAAAAAAAACAAGTGAGTCTAAACCGTAAAATCATTCTAATTAAGTAATCATCGTCATCATATTTATTCATCAACAATACAAGATTGTGTTTGAAATGCACTCAGTTACATTAAAATACAATAACATGAACGGGAACTAAATAATGAAAGGATGTAATCCCATGTGTTCCCCCGGGCACAGGTGGGAATAGGTGTTTTCATATAAATCATTCCCGTTTGTCCCTCCTCATGTATGGCTGCGGACACGTGGGACGGAAATAAATAGGAATACACCAATGAAATTCCAAAACCAATAACGTATTTCAGTATGTGATTTGATAATAGCGACCAACTTAAAACAGTCGAACCCTGAAACACAAATTACAAAAAAAGTCTTAATAAATAACACACCTAGGTACAAGCACATGACAGATAAAATAAGGATACGTAAAAACAAATTTACTTATGTTTGACTCGTATTTCATCATAAGTACGAATAAGTTCAACCCCAGTCTTAAGTTTAAAGAGAAAACTAAAAGGCTACCTAATAAATACCGCCGAGGTGTGTGTTCACTCTAGCTCGACGCGCAAAATCCATCTCATCGTCGGTTGTGAGGTTACAATTTTCGCGCTCACTCAACCTTGAGGGAGGCGGGGCAGGCATTAGAGGAGGAAAAATTAGATTTCACCCCGACACTGCGCTTCCCGGCCTTTACACACTCCTCCACGTTTATCCATTTTATATTTTCCTCGGCCACATAGAATAAACGCTGTATATTCCTTAATTTAAGACAAAATGTGCGAGGGGAGTAAATTGACTAATACGAGGCCCGAGTTTGGATAAGCGAGTCCCTCTGTAAAAAGATTACCGCACGATAGAATGCTTTTAAAATGTATTAACGTCATATTATAATGCTTCAAAACATTCAAGATACCGGAAAATACGCGCAAAAATAAACTCCAAATACATTTTGGGCGGGAAATGAAACCATAATGTTTAGCTTTTTGTTTAATTAAGTGCGAAAATTCAATGGAAGAGAAACCAAAAGTAAAACCAATTTGCCGAACAAAGAACTGTGTGCGTGAGCGTGAACGAAGTCCGTGAAGTATTTCGCCAACTTTACGTTTTCCGTAAACAAATATGCGCAATACTGCCGTATTCGAACTTCAAGATATTCACAAGAGACGACACGTTCTAGATCCATTCTAGATACGTTATAGTTTAGATAACAACTACCTAATTCTCTTTTGCAGCGCAATTCGGGCAACCAATGTCATTTTTACGTTAGATAGAGTAAGATATTTATTAGATGTGAATTGGATCTCTATCCTGTGGAAATCGTTCAAGAGTATCTCCAGAATCGCGCAAATGTCAAATTTGACAGGTTAGATCTTGAACATATCGTTATCGTATCTTGGTGATGTCTAAAAGATATCTAATAGATGTCTATTTCAAAATCCGAATCGGGCCCAAATATGCGCAATATTCGCAAAGTTGTCACGTCAATTGCGAAATTATATTCTCTGAAATTAACATTATGCAATAAAAGCTGAGTGCGAGGCGGGGAGCGGCGTTGTTTACAACCCTTTTGTTTCCCAACTAAAAGGGTTAGCTTTAAACGCCGTGACACTTAGCCAGCTTACGGAAAGCAGTACGTGTGAACATATGTTACATAATATTTTTCCTTCCGTGTGCACGGCGAGATTGTTTTAGAACGCAAACTTATTTTCCCGATGTTACAAAGGATTTCAGGATTTATGATCGAATACCGCCTTTTTGCGCTCCCTCGTTGACATTACATACCGTTATCCTTTTTTAGGAAAATGTTAGCTTCAGCAGTTCACAAAGACCGGAAAACTAAGGCGGGTCTTTCTTCTTTTTCGTGTAAGACGTGGTTCTATATCCGCAGTGAGATCAGTCACCAATTATGTTGAATTCTCTGCTAAATCAGAAGTCTTTTTACAGTTCTTTGTTCGTATAAAATGAGACAATTCGGGATCCCGTCCGGAGTTTAGTCGTCCTCGTCTCAAGAGGGAGCGCTATCAGTCACTCAAAGCTGATCCGCCTTTTTTAAAGGGCTGTTATGAAGACGTTTCATTGTATGACTGAAGGTGACTCCTATATAACCTACCTGTAATTTTCTGCATCCGGAACGCATAAATTTGGTTTAATCTCAGGTTCATGAAGGCCTGCAGTCCTATTATGGAGGGCTTTATCCTCGTGATAAAATCTCCGTCACTTTTTACCACCGCGGGATTGTGACGGAAGCCGTTTTATCACGCTGTCACGTAGACAAAGAACGACCATCATATCCGTACTGGTTGCTCGTCCATACGAACGAAGAAATCGTAATAAAATAAACATTATCTTTCTTGGTACAGTTATGTAACCACAGAGTCGTATAATTAACCTACAAATTAAAAGTATGTAAATGGGCCATAACCTGAGACCCATAATAATATATATACTCCAATCTACGGAGACTTTAATGTGCTTTAAATATACGGTGTGGATGGAATCCTTAACTTAACTTTTTAAGTAACTATATTTTGATGGGTTCGTTCAAGAGTGCAAACATACTTAATCCTCAATCACACACTTTTAAAACACTCGCAGAGCATAGATTAAGTAGGTGGCAATAATTTATAACTACTTTCGATCCACTTTTACTACAAAAATCCAAAAAAGATAGATATTTTTATTAAAAATACTTTTGATTAACATTTGCTTTACTTACTGGCTAATAATTATCCGCGAATATTATAACCCTTACGTCCTCATTGACTAGTCTATTACTCCTCGCTCTGATGGCGTTAACTATAATTAGCACGCGCATGTAAACGACCTCAAGGATGAGATACAGCCTACTGAGACCCGGGAAAGTTAATCCACCGTTATAAATTGAAAAGGATTGCAAATTTACCTACAACTAGGGTAACCATGCCTTAACACATTCAGGGCCAAGAACCCGACTGTCGGGTACCACTGTTCGTAGCGACTACGCGCTACATACGGCGAAACCGTGGCTACACACTACGAGCGTAACCTGTAGCACTTATTGGCAATAAATGTGTTATTTTTTTCCTGATGTAATAGCGCTACAGCCAAAATACATTAAGGGCCCGATTCGGATTTTGAAATAGATATCTTTTAGACATCACCAAGATACGATAACGATATGTTTAAGATCTGACCTGTCAAATTCGACATTTGCGCGATTCTGGAGGTACTCTTGAACGATTTCGACAGGATATGACTTAGAGATCCAATTCACATCTAATAGATAACTATCTTACGGAATACAATAGTTATATTTTTATTATTTATCGCTGTGTTAAGCATAGAGTTAAAAAACATATAATTTATAAATACAAATGTCTCAGTCTGGCAACGGAACTGATACGAGTGGCGTATGTCTTTCCACAAGGATAAACAATAAAATCAGGCATTTCAGTCATACATCTGTTTGTCTGAGGTAACCCTACACGCAATAAGTGGGCCTAGCTTTCGTATTAAACAGCCTATCGCCATGTACCTACGTGTGCAAAAGGGCTTACATATGTACCTACTTATTTAATTTCACGGCTCACATAACAACCCGTGTTCGTCGCGATCGAGTAAGTAATACCTTCTTTAGAGCATTGTAAAGTACCTAAACCGAATTATTTCAGGTTGGTTTAACTAATGCGGCTTACATAGTAGCTGCTATGAAGTCAGACTGATGTTTGATTTCGTGGAGAAATGGTATGTCTGTGTGACGAAAAGTAAAATACATATATTATTTTCAACTCTTCGAAAACATAATGATTAACTTTTCCATTACCTAGAGAATAGTTATTTTCAACAAAAAAATACATTAAAGAGTCACGGCGGCTTGTCGACATATCATAATAATTATAACAATATGGGCTAAAAAAAACTTAATTTGCATGCCTATAGATTATTGGCGAAATGTGCTGAACTCGCAAAACTCTATGTTAACACCTTATATATGTACCTACCATATTTCTGGCAAATAAATTTCTATTTCTATTAACAGGTCCATCTCGCATTAAATTTTTATTCAAATACTTTTTAACAACAGCACATTCCTTTCAGAAGTTTTACCAAAGGACATTCCACATAACATGCAAACTTTGTTTATGCCAGCTTTATTTATCTGCTTTCCCCGTGCGTAACCGTCTATTGACGTGGGTGTGGCGAGACTGGAGCCCTGTAGTTTATGGTCGCATGAAAGACTTTAACTAATACTAGTATAGCTGCCTACACCTACATAGTTACAACAAGACTGAAATAATAAATGAACATAAATAGGAAACTTTATATTTATAACACTTTTTCTATAGAAAATTGTACCTGCTTACCTATCCTTTACTGAAAAGTTCGACAGTTAAAAAAATATTATTTACTACTACTAAATCAGGGGTTATTTGTATTAATAAATGCTTTTTATGCAAAATTTGCACGTCTCACTTCTGTGACGATTCAGATGAGAGAAAATGGTAAAAAAATTATAATAAATTGTAATCGAAATTCATACATATTTCAAGATCATAAAACGCTAGTAAAACAGAAAGAGCTCTATTCTGATCGCGTTTATCGATATCGATAAAATTTCCGTTTCTTTACACACAAGTAGCTTTATTCACGACAATAAACTCTACCGTAATACGCCTGCAGCATTCGATATGTATATTCTATTTCCATTTGAACGTGATATCTATATTGAAAGTGGCACGTTGTAAGTAGTAAATTGCGTTGTTTATGTGGAGTGTTGTATTTACCTGCTCCTACCTCGATAATGATACGGGTCAGGATTATCAGGAAATACACATTTTGTGGTAGCTAAAGTAAAGGTCAACTGTGCGTTTCTCCAGAAACTTCCTGCCTCGCACAGCCAAACTGTGGAATGAACTGTCGCCAGCGGTATTTCCGAACCGATACGACCTTCAAACTTCCAAGAAAAGAGCGTACTCCCATCTTAAATGCCGGCAACGCGCTTGCAACCCCTCTGGTGTTGCGGGTGTCCATGGGCGGCGATAATCGCTTACCATCAGCTAAATACCTAGCTTACAAAGGCGAGAAATCAATCTAGTAAACCGTAAGGTATCAGTGTCTAAAAAAAGAAGTAGTCTTTTCATAAGTTTTCAGTCACTCTCATAGAGAAAACGCCTGAAGCTATACATATTTCCCAACACAGACTGCTTATAAAAATGTGAATTCCGGTAATAGGTACATGAAGAGAAAAGTTTATCTATTCTTATGCCTGAAACATAAAGACAAATGCTTATTTTACGAGCACTCGCTGTATATGTGGCAGTTTACATGTATTGACCTAGTTTGGCAAAGAATACTCAATAAAATTAGGTGCATCCATTACCACCACAACCGTTTCTTATCTACATGTTGAATTTTTTAAAAGTCACAACATAATTAATCATGATGACAGACGAGTATGTCACTCGTATGTAGGTACTTATAGTAAGTAAATGAAAACTTGGATATATCTTAGGTCCTTAGGTAAACAAAATTTAACATTTAATTAAGAGATAACTAGAAGAACAAGTTTTACAAATCGAAGATTAGATTCCTTACCTCCATATTGTGTTGGACATTTGATCTTACAATACCTATAAACAGGATCGATATTCGAGACGTGCATCCTACTGTATTAATGAGATCTTAACTGAAATGTTGTTTTTATGATATGTTTGGGTAATTAAAATATACTTCCATTATAAAACTTTTATTAACTAACTGAACGCACCTAAAAGTAATTATTTCGCCTAAAGCCGTAAGTTAAAATCGTGATGAAAAACCGCAAAGCCATCGGATATTTCAGTGGAGTTCGACCACAACATTCATTTAACTTGTAGCTCAAACGACCCAACATTAAAGTTTGAAAGGACATAAATATTCCTAGCTATTGGATTTCATGTGACCTCTGTGGTATGTTCATATCAAAGTATCCACGGCAGATACCTGCGAGAATTAGTTTCATTTCACACCAAAAATAATTTATTCTTCGCATTTTGGTTAATAAAGCACAGTAAAATTTAATATCGCCAACTTTAAGAAATATATACCCATTATTTCCAATTAAACTCCGCAATCCCTGGCAACAATATCAATTTGCTTGCGCCATTTATACTTTACAATCAGATACACGTAACAAATTTAATTTTGAACAAGTGAATCAACCAGCAGCTGGAATTAATGGAAACCGAATCAATCATAAAATCATCTTCATTAACATTAACATTTTAGTTTTAGTTATTTTAATTGTAGTTAGTTTTAGTTTTATATTCCTGTATATGTCCTTTAATAATTTATATTAAAAAAATATTTTTACATATAATTTGTGATTGGTCGGGATTGCTTCTCAACAAATTTTGTATAATAGGACTTCTCAGTCTATTCTTCTAATGGGTTCTTAAATAGTTGGGATAGAATGATAAATCTGATTTATGGGTCTATAGTACTTCGATATCCTTTTTACTGTTGTTTATCGTAATTGAGGCTTCTCGAATATGGATTGACGCAGAAGAGACTGTAAAAACGAGTCAGACGTCAGACAGTGGAGTTAGAAAATAAAACGTCTTCGCTATCAAACTTTTAATGACATGCTCGCGTAGATTAAACATCGAAATATAAATATTCAGTCACAGAATACTCTGATTTTTCTTGAGGGATTTCTGTTAAATATTACCATCTGCTCTCACCACCATTATTTCCGGACAACAAAGATTCGCGTCCGGCGACTCTCGGCCCCGCGCCCCGGCAAAAACCTTTGTTCCGGACAGTTAACTGCAGCGACAAAGAATTAATTCCTTTTCAAGATTGTTGACTATTCCGGACATTTTTTTTATTAAAATGCTTTTATTTTCACGAATCTACAGAAAACAAGGTTCTTTAGGAAATTTATTCACAATCATTTGTCTAAATTAATCACTGACGTTAATGAGTAATCCATTTGGAAGAACGAGTTTACTATAGCGTTTACCCTTTCTATAAATAGATTCTGGTTGTTGAACTTATGCTCATCTATACCAGCATTTTCAACATCGGGCTGATTGTATCTCATTTCCGTCATTTTTATTGCATCGTCATTGTCCGCTGTTATAATTTTCATCGAGACTAAGGCTTCTATTAAACCTAAAACTGAGTATTCTTTAAGATGTTGTCTAAATATTGTTTCTGGGTAGACTTGTTCTATTTTAAGATTGCATTGCCGAAGGACTCCTGCTAGCGTTCCATAGTAAACATTGATAAGGGTTTCGTAATGTTGAGAGAGCAACTCCCGTTCCGTCGACATGTATAGGAAGTATGATATATCCGAGACCGGAGACGCGTACCGGCTCAGCTGATAGTCGACGAACATTACTTCTACCGGTCTCGTCCCCTGTGACCAAACAAGCCAATTTTAGTACATACAGGTTGATTCTGAAATCCACGCATTCTTTTAAGGAGCGAATAAAATATTACCTGATTTTTGAAAAGTATGTTATTAATCCAACAGTCCCCGTGACAAATAGTACTGTACTGAAGTGGTGGAGGTGTTTTCAAAATAGCCAATATATGTCCATCAAGCGCCCTTAATTTTTCTTTATACGTTGAATTCAACACTACGTTAACTGAAGTATCATAACAATATTTCATAGAGTTTGGTAGTTTAACAAGGTCTGAATACTGCACATTTTTGCTCAATATAGTCTTAATCTTATCAAATTCTTCCGAATAATATGTTTCCCATACAAAAGACGGGGCATGTAGTTTAGCCATATTTATCAGAGTCAATTTAGCATGATCGATGTTAATCGAAAGATATCTGTTATGTATATTATACTTATCCAGCATTTGTGATAAAACCATCACTTCCTTGTTATATTCATCACTGCTATAAATACAATTCGGAAATTTCATTTTCAATCCTTCAATCACTTTAAAAGTTCTTTGAATCTCAAGCAACTTGGGAACTATGGCGTTATAAAACACGTGACCTCTCTTGTAAAGTTCTCTGAAACTCGCGCGCTGATTTAGATCTAAATGACACTTTATTAAAATCTTCTTCTTTATTTTTGGTCCATTTCTTTTGCCACTGATGTCAACTAGATACGTATTACTATAGAAAGTATCGACATCGTCACACCCGTATTGTATAACGTACTCGATGTCATGAATGTCAATTATCTTCGCTGTTTTCTGTATTATTTCCGCCAATTCCCAGTGAAATCGTGAAACCTTTCGTGGCATTTTACGAGGTACGTAACGTACGTTATTATTACACAAAATAATATTTCGTACTGTCTATGTATCTTATACCGAGCATCAATCGTTTCAACACGAGACTGACGTTATCAGTATAATTTATCTTACTTATCTGCATTGAGACCACTTAAAACAAGCACTTACTATGATATGGCGTAAAAGATTTTTGCTTCCTACCAATTATGTAAGAAGTAGGTGCTATGCGAGTTGAAGCACCATAGATGGATGAATTTAAGATATTATTACAAGTATTTATATTTAAACTATAGTTGCAAAATTCAATTCTAACTGAATTAATAAAATCGAATGTAAGTAGTACCTATAAATAATGTATTTACAGCTACATAATAGTCACTATGGTTAAAATTTTAAGTTATAGATTGTAGAAATAAAATGACCTAAAGCAGATAAATCCAAACAGTTACGATAGACCGCGGATTCCAGTGTCAAGGTAGACAAGGTGAGACATGTACAATTTTATCAGTAACCTGACACTTCACACGATGAATGGCACGTCTTGGACGTTATCAGCGCGGAACGAGTCCTGTCCGAACAAATATGAGATAAACTAGGCCTGGCACAATGCCTTTTGTCAAGTGCTCGCTCTGGACGGCCAGAGCGTCCTGTGCTTCGCACGTCTACTTTACTACTTCTCATATCTCTGTCCAGCGTAGTTTTGAATTGTGAACTTTATGTGCCAGGAACAAAGTTTCTTTTGCAATTGCACATTAGGTGTGATACGAGTCCGAGAAAGTTGTTGGTCGCCAGGCGTGCATTCCCGTATTCATTGTATTCCGCTTAATGCATTCGGTGATGCTTTTGTCTGCATTGTCGCGGTCCTTGCGGATGTCGAATCTAATATTGGAACGTGTGCTATTGAAGCGTCATGATTGTTTGGGTAAGATATGATGCAATATCACAAAGGCAATTGGTCCTATTTGATGCATTTAACCTGCCTCAATTGACTTGATTAGATACCTACGACGAAACTTGGTGTGTATTATGCAAAGATAGCTTTATTTATAGTACAATTCTTGTACATGTTTACTACTAAAATAACAAGTTCAGATTTTTTTAGTTTTTAGTAATCCAGTTAAGCTAATGCCTGTATCGCCGTAGATTAAGGAATGTGATATTAAATATTAAGAGAGCACAATGTTATAATACATATAAGCCCTAGTTAATATAGAATAAATTAGAAAGTTTACCGGCCAAAGGTACCTTTTGCACATTGTGCCGCTCCCCCCTAAAACATTATTTAATCATTAGAACGAACTAGAATAACAACAGAATCTGACTACAGTGCCGCAAGTTTGACAACGTCAAATATTGTAATGCCGCGCAAGAGGTTAATGGCGCGATTCGGGAAATGAATTAGAGATTAACTAGATATGATATAGTAAACATATGTGACGACCCACGGATAAAGGTATCATAAGGCGGTTGGTGCTTACGCTATTATTAACGTCGCTCCAATATTATTGCGGCGCGTAAACCATGCTAAACATAGAATTTTATTTTAGCCAGTCAAAAGTTTTATTGACCAATAGCCAGTGCATGCATCTGTCTCTGTCTATGAGAATTACGCAGCGCGCAGGTACAGCAACGTTGAATTAATTTTACCTAGGCCTTTTATTCCTTTCATTAGCAACATCATAGTCAAACAAGTCTTTGACGTCAAAGCAATACACCATGATACCCATTATTGTGCAAATAATCGAGCATCCCCGATGTGTCTGTCGGCGACATACTTTGACGTCAGGTGGCGTCTGCCGCGGTTGACGTGGGTCGTGCCCGCGGGCACTTTGACTCGGAAACGTTGCCCATGTAGGCATTCAATATCTAAATTATTTAGATAGTCGGCCTTTACTTGGACTTTGTTATTGTTAAGGAAAGTAGGAAGTGGAATCATCATCATCATCTTCCTGGCGTTATCCCGGCATTTTGCAACGGCTCATGGGAACTAATTCCGAGAGTTGGATTAGGCACTAGTTTTGACGAAAGCAACTGCCGTCTAACCTTCCAACCCAGAGGGTAAACTAGGCTTTTTTAGGGTTCCGTACCCAAAGGGTAAAACGGGACCCTATTACTAAGACTTCGCTGTCCGTCCGTCCGTCCGTCCGTCCGTCCGTCTGTCACCAGGCTGTATCTCACGAACCGTGATAGCTAGACAGTTGAAATTTTCACAGATGATGTATTTCTGTTGCCGCTATAACAACAAATACTAAAAACAGAATAAAATAAACATTTAAATGGGGCTCCCATACAACAAACGTGATTTTTCACCAAAGTTAAGCAACGTCGGGAGTGGTCAGTACTTGGATGGGTGACCGTTTTTTCTTTTGCTTTCTTTTTGTTTTTTTTTTTAACTAGCATTATAGAATAGAATAGAATAGAATAGAATGTTTTTATTCGTGACAAAACTTAATAGATAAAACAACGGTATGGAACCCTTCGTGCGCGAGTCCGACTCGCACTTGCCCGGTTTTTAACCGACTTCCAAATCTCAAAGAAGGAGGTTATCAATTCGGTTGTATGTTTTTTTTTTTTTTTTTTATGTTTGTTACTCCATATCTCCGTCATTACTACATCGATTTTGAAAATTCTTTTTTTGATTGAATGTATATGCATACAGATTGGTCCCGTTTTTGTCAAAACCCAGTTCTGATGATGGGATCCATGAGGAATTGAGAGAACTCCTCAAATCTTAAAGGCATACATATAGTGATTTTTGGGTTTTTATCAACAAATCAAGCATATACACCCAAAAAAGTGACATTTGATGAAGTGGAACTGCTGATGATGATCAGAACGGAACTCTTTAACGACGTATAGTTCACGGTTGGCGATTTGTCCTCTTCGTTATGTTTGTTAAGCAAGTTAAGTTTTTAAGCCACATTTTTGTCAAGCTCGAGTTCTGATGATGGGATCCATGAGGAATCAAGGGAACTCCTCAAATCTTAAAGGCATGCGTATAGAGATTTTTGTATTTACATCAGAAAATCAAGCATTTTCATTAAAAACTGTTGCATTTGATGAAGTGGAACTGCTGATGATGATCAGAACAGAACTCTTCAACGACGCATAGTTCACGGTTGGCGATTTGTCCTCGTCGTTATGTTTGTTAAGCAAGTTAAGTTTTTAAGCCACATTTTTGTCAAGCTCGAGTTCTGATGATGGGATCCATAAGGAATCGAGGGAACTCCTCAAATATTAAAGGCATACGTATAGATTTTTTTGTATTTTCATCATAAAATCAAGCATTTACATTAAAAACTGTCGCATTTGATGAAGTGGAACTGCTGATGATGACCAGAACAGAACTCTTCAATGACGCATGGTACACGTTTGGTGATTACGAATTTCGATTTTGACTTGGACTGGGACCCGGACTCGGACTCATACCCGGATCCGGTTCGGACCCGGATCCGGTTCGGACCCGGACTCGGATCCGGATTCGGACCCGGACTCGGTACCGGACTCGGACCCGGACTCGGATCCGGACTCGGACCCGGTCTCGGACCCGGACTCGGACCCGGACTCGGACCCGGACCTTGACCGAGAAAACCACTATGATACCTTAACTAAATAAACAACTATGATTACCTATCATAAAATTAATGTAGGTATAAAGTACGATGATGCCAATCTTACTAGGGGTCCCGCTTAAACCCCCGTACACCGCACGGCATGCGCCATTAAGTGGGTTATGTTAGGTTTGAACTGCGATCCTCACAGAACCGAACAAGGATTAGGTTAGGTTAGAACTGCGAGCCTTACAGAAACGAAATGCTACTTGAAAAGTGGGTTTGATTAGGTTCGAACTGCGATCCGCACAGAACCGAACTGCTATCTGAGGAGTGGGTTAGGTTAGGCTAGAACTACAACCCTCATGGCTCTTCTTCACGATGGGCCAACGCCGGCCACTCCAAGGGACGCATTTATGCCTTAGAGGGAGCAAGTGATATTGCTATCTCATTCTACCGCATGGCTGCGTCCCTTGGAGTGGCCGGCGTTGGCCCATCCTGTAGAGGAGCCATTATACAGAAGCGAAATGCTAGTAGAAAAGTGGGTGGTTTTACCTCCTTTTCTACATAGTGTACCATCTACAATAATCTTTCATCGGCCCCATGGAAGTCGGTTTTTTTTTTCTTAAAAATTATTTATTAGTCCGGTTTCCTCACGATGTTTCCACGATGATTTGTTGTGTGTGTGTAAAATTAGGAACTGGAAAAAACTTTCATAAAACGGCATTGAAATAAAATAGTGGTACTTACTTATCTGTACTTTTTGTCAGGTTTTAAAACACTTATTTATGATGTAAGAATAACCTTCTTATTCAGTATTCACACCCCTTGCAGTTTCTGTTTTCGTCCGAACTGATGTAATAGCCAAACCTGTAAGGCTAAAGTAATTTGGTTTAGAAATATTTTTTACATTCCTAAACCTGAATGATTATGTAACTTAATTCCAGGGCAGAGGAAACGCGTCTAGACGTACAGGAAATCGGTTCTCGCGGCCAAAGTATTGACGCCGACGCCGCGCCGATGGGATTTACACACCTAGTGCGCACTCCATTTTTACACTTTTCAAATTGCACACTGGCAAGGAGATATTAAACTTCCGGACCCCGGACAGGATGATGAGAAACGTAATCACGTGGCTGTCTGTTACTTAAAACTATCCGCGAACAAATATCTTTTTCCCATTATTCATACAATTTAAAAAACATTTGAACGTAAAATTCCCAGCTATAAAATGCTTCACAGCTAATAACGGCTCGGCCACGACAGTACGCGACTGGCGACGGCGGCAGCGACAACCATAGGTGGGAACGAAAGGTCCGATCGCTGCCAAAGTTTGGAACGAAAGGATAACCATAGGTTTATCGCTGCCGCCGTCGCAAGTCGCGCAATGTCGTGGCTCGTGGCCAAGCCGTAAAGCGCTGAAGGAAAATAGGTACATATTGTACCTAAATATGTACCTAATAAAACATAATTTATGATGAATATAAAGATGACAACCTGGGTAGGATCTTTTATTTATAGTTACTTTTATTTAAAGTTTTATAATAGTTTGGTTTGGATGATTTAAATAGTTTACTTCTTCTTTCGTGTCAAGGTTACCTTAAACTTAGTTTACTGTAGATTTATTTAATTTTTACTGTATATTGTTATATTATGTTTTTCCTAAAAAATACTGTTTTCATTAAAAAAAGTATGGACTTGTAATATAAGTACTATTCTATTCTATTTTATATATGTACAACCGATAGGTATTCCTCATTCCTTTTCGTTTTGGGTCTGATCCATCCGGTTGTCACTTAGCCGATAGAATATGTGAAAGTCACGTATGTTATTGTCAAAGATGACTTGTTATTTTCAATAACTCGGCGCCTATTGGTTCGGGTGTCGCGTTTACATTAAATTACATAAGGCTAATAGATTCAAGGAAATTGTTGTTAAGTGTACCACTTTGTTACTTATAATATTTATAATATGGCACAATTTCAACTTAGCATTTTACTAAACTGTACGAGTATAATAAATTACGGTTTAGACCGTAAAATTATTCAATGTTAGTATGTCTCACAATAGTTTAAATTCGATTAAACTGTATTTATCCATTTGAATTAACTTCGTTTGAAGCTTCACTGCATTTTACATACCTAATGAAGAACATGACAAGTCTGCTTCGGCATAAAATATGTAATAAGTCTTAGATGATGTTATGCCTTAGGGAAATTACCGTTTTAGGGCATTCCACGAGAAAGCTGCTTACGAAATACCTTTCATCGAATACTTCATAAAACGCTGAGAAACGATTAAGATCTGGTAATATTTAATGACTTGGCTATAACAAATTGTTAGTATATTTTCGAGATTTACCCACGCATTTGATTTAAGTAGTTTCCACACAAGGCACAAGCAATTCCTAAGCGACATTCTCGTGGAATGCCCCTATTACGTATTAGTATAGTTTTAATCATTTGTTTTAGTTTCAAATTTTGTCTACTTACATATAAAAGGGAACATTTTGACTCATCTATATTGATTAATTGATATAATTAATAATTCTATGCAAAAAAACCTGTTAGAATGTAATATAAATTAGCTTCTGTAATAATATAAAACTCGAGTAGTTACGTGCTTTTCAAACGCGGTCTCGTATTCCCGTTGCGTCCAAAAGTTTCATCCCATTTAAGTACCCGGTGACTGCCAGGTCTACCCTTGTCATCATCACAACTAACTTTCACTGTAACACCGCGGAAAGTTGCCATACCGACATTGCCAACTTAGCCAATCCAATTTATTTAGTTTTATAGGTGCGTAGTTAACATGTGGTCAACATAATGTTTGTAGTTAGACTAATTGATGTGTTAATAGCACAAAGTTACTTGGCTATGTTAGTTGAATGACTTTTGAAGTGAAACTTCACTTTCGTACACGTGTAAAGGATAAGTCACGCTAGACCGGGCCGAGGCGTTGTCATTTTCTATGACGGCTGATCGGTGACCACGTGGTACTTTCCATAGAAAAAGAAGCGCCAGAAGCTCCGGCCCCGCCCCGGCCCGGTCTAGCGTAAGTCATCCTTAACCTTTCAAATAGAGACGATACCTTCACCAAACAATATTTTTTTTTATTATAATCTGTTTAGTGAAATGTGTCCAATGGGTTTTTTTAATAGAAACTTGAGATTTAGGTAGATATTTTAGTGGAACGACAAAGTTGACTCGATTTATAAAAAATAACGCTAAATACTATGTCTTATTTGTTATGTATTGAGGTTATAAAAATGCAATTCTGGTTGGACACGCAATTACTACTGATTAAAAAAGTCGATTTATAGGACAAGCACTGCGCTGATATCTTTATTAGGTGCCGTAATAATTTACGATATAGCTTCGCTCGCCGAGCCTCATCGCTAGAAGCTTTAATAGAGAATGGCTGCATGCTCGATTTGCCGCAATATTATAGGAAATAAAATCAGCTCGCCCACACCGGGCACAATAGCCTCGGCTGAAATAATCTCGAAGGATCATATTAGAGAGGAATAATGAAACTCTTACGTAGAACGCTATAAAATGTTATTAAAAGGAATTGTGGAAGATTTAGCTAGCACTTACTGCATCAAATGGAAACGGAAGAATTATCCAGGAACGGGAATAGAGATACGTTTCCTATTGTGCTTTGAAAAAATATTAATGTAAACTTGTAAAGTAATATTAATTCTTTGAATGTGGACTGTTCTAAATATAAGCTTTTCAAATTGCATCTTATTGAAATGTTTAATTAATTCAAATATAGACCTCTACCTTTGTTCTTGTATTCATTCATTTTATTTTAAAGGGTCTTTATAAAATCCAATTTAATGTAAGCGTTCGATTCATAACTATTAATTACAATGTTTTTAATAAGTAATACCTAGTAATTATATGTTGATGAGAAATGGAATGTTACCTTAGGGTATCATTCCATTACAATAAGGGTAACATTCCATTTCCGATCGCAGCTGCACTACTAGTACGAACGCGTCGGTGTTATTGTCAACTTCCATAGTAAAATGAATGGTAGTGCTGCTGTCGTTGGAAATGGACTGTCACCTTAAAGGTGACGTTCGAATGGCAACTGCAGCTGCATTACTGTAGCGACATGCAGGCACAGTTGCCATCCGAACAATTGCCTTAACGGCGGATATGTTTTGTCTTTTTCCTAGCATGAACTACTTATGTTAATATTATGATAAATAACACCTATAAATGTATTAGTTACAAGAGTGAATAAGCTTATTCAATACAGCTGTATTGAATGCTACAGCGTACACAATATTGGTTTGAGTGGGTTGTTTGTTTCGTTCAATGGAACCTGCATGGCTAACTTCACGATGATTGTTTCTCACGACACACTGTTCTGTAGTTTATGCAATAATACACTTTTGTACGGTTTTCAACTTACACAACTGCAACTAGGCAACTGTTGAGGACAATAGAGAATAGGAGAGGGAAAATGATTGGTCATCTTCTACGACATGACGCTTTTATAAATAACATAATAGAAGGAAAGATTGCAGGCAAGAGAGGAAGGGGAAGGCCGAGGATAAGCTACATAACACAAATAAAATAAAAGGTAGTTGTAATGTCGTATAAGGAAATCAAGGAGGCGGCCCTGGATAGAGTCAAATGGAGAGAGCTACACTGACAAGAGTCTAACTCTTAAATTTACAACGACGACGTACCTACGGTTTTCATCGAGCTTCGCCGGTTCAGATGTATCTTATTAGTATTAGTGTACCATTATATATGTACTTAAATGGGAGCATATGTTTAATTGCAATACGACACTGAGCTGAAATTGCATTGGTCTAGGACTGCAGGCGGCCAGCAGTAATCGTTTCTTAAAATTATTTTTTTATTTTTCCTGCCATGTCGTCTTAGAAATTCTTGCTTAGGAACAAAGTCCAACATTTCCCTTCCCTGTCGCACTCAATATTAGGAAATCATGCTTGGGCAACTCAAAAGTAGTTTACTTTTACTTTTAGATGAGTTCAAATTAATGCGTAATTAAATTTTTAATTTTTAATATGGTTTAATGCTATTAAAGTCGGTTTGTATAACACCTTTACCAAAATAACACCTTTTAATAAAGTAAAATTCGACCTCATAGCAACTACCGGTTAATAAAAGTTGATTAACCCATAAACAATAATTTAAACCACAAAACACATGTCTCTAGCCGTGTGTCCCGGCGTCAGGGGCGCATTAGGCCGCGGAACAGGGGTGCGTATCGATTGGCGCCCCGCCGGCCCGGCACTACATAATATTGCTCTCAACACCCAAACTCACCCTTTGTGTTGTTGCAACTTTCGCGGAATTGTTTCGGAAACACTACGTTTGAACTCCTTGAGTTTTTTGATGGAATTGAAATTGAATAGCCTGGGGATGAAAAGTAAACGATAGCTGATCGTTAAACTGATGTTTTGGACTTTCAACGTTTTAGCGTTTTATTAATTACTCAATACAAGACACAAAAGTATGGAAATTACAGAAATTGATGATGATGTAACAACTGTACCTAACTAAATAACTTGAGGATGACATGTATTACAAAAGAAAAGTGTTTAAATCAAAGTCAATGTTTCTCACTTTAACAAATCCATAGGTAGGGTACCCTGCAACTAGGGTTGCCATATGGAAGTATTAAATGTCCTGATAAAAATCCGGACATTTCTTGTAACAGAGATTTGGCTGCTCTCTGCGGTGTACTGTATCGTGGATCTACCTTTCCCTTTCCCTCCGCCCAACCCCGTAACCCCCTCCACGCGAGCGCACGACCCGCGCCCGCGCCGCATCGCATTCGTTACGCAGTATACAGGGTGTTTGGTACATCGTTTGCCAAATTAAAATGGCATATAGGTTGAGTCATTTGCTATCTTCTCATTTCATTATTTTATAAGATCATTCCTAAAAATCCGGACACTTGCCAAGTCCGGCCGCAATCCGGACAAAGGGTCAAAAATCCTGACATGTCCGGACAAATCCGGAAGTATGGCAACCCTACCTGCAACGCATTCGCCATAATACCTATCTTTGTAAATGCATTAAATATATATATGGCAAGAATATTATCGTCATATTATCTCACCATCAATAAATAAACTTTTTTGTCCTAAAACGTCCCTTTAGCATTATGATATCACCTGTGTCACACGAAATGGCCGTTAATCAAAACGCCCGACGCAGTCTTCGTCAGATTTGCGCACCTTTTTACTGCCATTTTTTTTAATAAAATTATTACCATAATATTTATTATGTATTTATTTATATTATTTGTACTATATTGACATATGTAGTGTTTGTCTCTGTGACACCCCATAATACTTAACTATTTATAAAATGTTAACTTATACTATAAATAATGCGAAAATCTGTTTTTAATTATTATTTATATTATTTTGTCTGTGTGTCTGTTGAAGATTGTCGATCTTCTTTATTTACTGGACTGTGGTACAAAGAAACATTATTTCTAACGCTACGTCTTACGTAGGCGAACAACGCGCGAACGCGGCGCGGCGCGGCGCGACGAAAGCGGCCGCCGCCGCGCCGCGCCGCGCCGCGCCGCCTGACATTCGCGTGCAAATCGCGCCGCACCGCGTTCGCAACGAGATCGCTTACGTAGGACACTTCTATGGGCATCAAAGGATTGATTTCGCCGCGCCGCGCCGCGCCGCGTTCGCGCGTTGTTCGCCTACGTAAGACGTAGCGTTATAATCGGATTTATTGACGGGACAGCGACCGACCAATTTTACCGACAATCCAGTTCCTAGTTAATAACAAATCAATATGTACTTATTAATACCTGTATATAAGTAATATTATTTATTATCTGGCAGGAATATAATTATCTCAGAATCAATGAAAAAGCTTTTTAGTCATAAAATGTTCATTAGCATATGATATCACCTGTGCCATGGGCCGTGGCCATTAATCAATGGCCGACAGGGACCCGGCCCGATTTGCGGACCATCCGCCCTGCTCTAATGACTCAATGTTACACTGGCTTTGCCATAATTTTTTACACCCAAAAAACGACAAACAGTACAAGTGTCAATATTTGTTTTTATTTGTCTATGGAGACATGGGTATGTTAAATAAGTACCTATATTGGATTTTATGATTCATAAAAAATCCATTTATTCTAAAGCAACACTACAACTACTCTCATATTCGATAAGTTTTTATTTTCTAGATCACCGTTAATTCTTTATTCATATATATGGTACAAAAACAAGTCAAAAAACAAGTTCGATAAGTTATTTCTACTCTCTTCTGTTATTTTATCAGACAATGTGACTTTATATATAATATATAGAGTCATATATTAAGTAATACGGATACTTACACAAACAATTAGAAATTGCACATGGGTGGTCTATATGAAATAAAGCCATCAAGAAGGGGGAAAGGTCAATAAACTAAATGTAACATAATCAAAAATAATATTGGAAAAGAATCGAATACTAAAGGCCGCCATACACGGACTGCTTTGAGCAGTCAGTGCCAACGGCTTCAAGCGGTCGCCGTTGGGTGATCTGCAGTTTCAATACAAAATCGTCATTCACAATACACGAATCTGTCAAGCAGTTGCAACTGCTTCGGGCGGTTGGCTGCGCGGTGAAATTTCATCATGCGGTCAAGCAAAGGCAGTCCTTTTATGTTGTTCACTGGGTTATTGCTCGAGCAGTCCGTGTATGGCGGCTCTAAGTGGCTCCCTATCCTGTGGCGTGATTGTTGGTAATTCCATAATGTTTATGCGTTGAACGACACATTTGTGTTTTGAAAAAGATATAAAACAACCATGAAACAAGACGAAATTAACTTGGAATGAGGAGCTTAGTTTCGTAAACAATAAGGCTTCGCCCGCCTAAGAAATGTGACACGACTGTTTAACCTAAATTGCTGTGTAACATTTCACGTAAATATTGCCACAGAATACCTACTACACTAATTAGGTGTATAATATTTTTAATTTTTGATTGTTACGGATAATCTTGTACCTACACAACAATATTATTTAATACTGTAAGTTATTCTATGTCAAAATCATTCTGATGAGCTTAACTTCTCAAAATATTTAGTAGTCACCTTAGTATCCATGGAGCTTTAATTAAATGTATTATTTACGTGTACCTAGCTTCAAAGGAAACATAAAACGTCTTTAAGGTAATAACAGTAAATCATCTTTCAATTTTCTCCCCCATTTATTACAGCAACAATCCGGCGAGGATTGAATAGGTGCAGAATTCCCTTTGTTATCCAAAATTGCCTAATTAACCGTCCGGGTTCGCATACCTGTCCAATAAAAATACTGTAATTAAATAAAATCGTGACCTCCTTGTAATAAGGTAGGTATTTGACAAATCCGCCAAAGCATACCGTTTAATTATGAACGCCAATTAACTGTAATATTCGAGCGTCATTCTAAATTGTCTCTAATCGCCTCTGCGATGAAATTGGTAATATTACTTCGGTACTTTCTCCATTATCATAACAGACTAAGTCATTTGTAAAGGGTGCAGAACGATCGTTGAGCTTCGCATTGCACTAATTACGTCGCTCTTTTTAGCTGGAATTACAAAAATCCCTCTCGGGAACGCTAATAAAATATTTGTTCATATTCCTGGAAAGAAAAGTAGCTGCTCAAACTGAAAATAAATAACCAACTTTAAAAACTTTTAGTTCCGTGTTCAGGATTCATTTATCACTCATGCATCATGCATAGAAAAATACTCTTAAAATTTGAATTAAAAATCGTCGTAGAAAACTCAAGTAACATGGCGTCCCGTCTGAGAGCGAAAAAGTTTGCTTTTTGCTTTAAAAACAGAGCCGAAGGCAGCAGAATGTATTATGGGACCTTTCCGCGTCGATAAGTAAATGTTGCCCTCGTCCGTACGAGTTAGGAACCCTTGCAAAGTGCACAGTGTATTTTTCCACGGCGCTTGAACAAATTCTGAATGGATTATCTCTTCCCCTGAAAACTGATTTAGCTACTGGGCGATTAAAATTTAAATGTTTTATGAGATATCCGGCGGTCAATTACGTCAGATATGAATTACTGTAATGTTTTAGGATGGTGATTTCATTTTACTCCTCATATACATAGTTATGTAAATACTTCTACGCCGATCCATGCCGGCAGAATATGCTGACCTAACACCTTTTACTAACCAACATTGTATGTACCCTATTCTTGGAAATAAAGTATTGAATTGAATTTAATTGAATTGAAAGATTTGGATTGTTTATAGAGAAATTAGATATTTACCTATGAATATGAACTTTCGAAGGTACCTAGTATAAAATAAAATTACTTTGGAGTCAAATTGTCAAAATAAAATATTTTTGTGACCCAAAAGAAATCCTACATCTGTAACAATAACCATACCCTTGTTTGAACATTATCCTAAAGGGTTGATGGCTGAAATAAAGCCGCGAGGGTAACCGCTAATATATTTTCGGAAATGAGAATAGTAGTGCCGTTTCTAAGTGTCACTTCTAACCTTTCCTCCATCTGTCGGGCCTCCCCGGGGGTGGCCGGAAATATCGATTGTAGCGCCTACCTGTTGTGCGGCGGACGGGAGTGCAGCCCGGCTATACCGAATAACGCGAAATGGGAATAAATGAGTAAATAAATAAATGTTTAAAATTGAAGTGCGTTGAGATTTTTTTTTTAAATACTGATTTGTTTGTATTTTAAAGAATCGAAATGTATTTATTAAAACAGATATTAAATAATACATAAATCTAGCCCTAAATTAGGCTGAGGCATTGTTCCCACGTTCCCCCTCTGCACAGCGAGGCTAAGTTGAGAATTGTGTCTGGGTACAAGTAGTTTTCAGTATGATATAAATGTAATGAATAATACAGTTTCAGTAACGAGAAAAATACTACCTACCGTTATAATTATTCATAAAACAACGCCACTACCCTCACTTACAACCCCTCTGGTGTTGGGAGTCCATGGGCGGAGGTAATCGCTTACCATCAGGTGATCCGTCTGCTTGTTTATCTGCTATATCATAAACAAATGCTTTTAAGTTATATGTTATTTTAAATGGTTACATCAATAGTTATTTTCTGACTGAAATGTGACTAAATATTAGTGGTGCTAATTGGGATCCTATATCTCATCTCATAATAATTGATTGTCATAAATGTAATGTTACGCATAAATCTCTTTTCGCATATTTTTTCTCCAGCTGAAACAGAAAGTATTTTCGAAAATATTTTGCATAGGTTGTGTAGAATAGGGTAGGTTAGGTTAGGTTTGTGTTATAATTTTTCAGAAATGTTAATATTTCCAGCACAATAACAATTATGCGAAATGAGTTTTATGCGTAACATTACATTAGGACAATCAATTATTGTGCGACCCAATATGGACCCGTGCTAATTACTATAAATGTTCCAAATTTTTGGTAATATCTAGGTACGTCAAACGGTCTCTGAGAAAAACGCATTTAACTAATTTGCAAGACCGTATCCCATAAATGTTACGTGAACAAAGTTTTGTACGGAACACTGAAAATTACGTCTACCACAGAATAAATAATAGTACTAAGTACAGAAGACTCACTCTCTAACAAAACGCGTCTGTTACGATCAGCACAGATATGGCCGTTGGCGACAGCGCCACGAGCGGCTTATGGCAAACCCCAAAATTGGGGCCGAACGGATGTACTTTTAGCTACCTGTAGCAAAGCGACGAAATCGCGGAGTGAGACACGCCTGCCTCTACTATGTAGGAAAAATACTTACCTTTATAATATGTCATAATTAGCAAATGTATGTGACCAGCCGTAGGATTACTCGTCATTAATTAACAAATGCGGATACTAATGTAATACTGACTGCACTGATCAAACATTACATATATTAAAGTGTGCATGATTTCAAATACGGGTGAACCACAGGCTGTAGGCTACCGTTTAAATGTTAATTCATTAATTGCGACTCATAATGGAGTCAAAAATAAATAGATGGACAAATATATTGACTGGGTTTAATTATTGAATATATTTACAATCCACTTTTCACAGTAATTCAATTACTCTGTTAAAACATAATTGATGATGGCTTTTATTTGTTTTGGGTGAAGGCTAGTGAGTGACATGTATTATATTTGTACAGTCGCCATCAGATATCAGATATCGGAGCGTCCAAGGTGTTCACAATATCTGAACACGCACTCTAACGCCTTGGCAATAGAGCCGTGTTCAGATATTTGTGAGCGCCCTGACCGCTCCGATATATCTGATGGCGACTGTAATATAAGATAGAGTATAAAGTAGGAACAAGCCAAGGTTTTACGGTCAACTAGAGGTCCACTTCATGTTTTGTTTTTTCCGAAATATTTGTTAGTCATGTAACATTCTGAGCAATTATTGTTGACCGATTTCTTTGTGAAATGTGAGAAGAATCGGTTCGTTAATATTAGATTATGAAGAGGAGAAGCAGGATCTCGACGAAAGGCCTATTCCATAATAATGCAAGCTAATAGCTACTACGAGTATTAATGATTTTGCATACAAAATAGGTATTATTTGCATATTCGATTTTAGAAAAGAATAGGCCCCAATATTATTTATATTTTTCACCTCAGCAGCTCGAACAAGAGTACTTTGCTTCTTAAAAACAGTGAGCAAAATGCGATTTTGCTCACTGAGTCATTTTGTCTCACTCAGTGAGCAAAATCGCATTTTGCTCACTGAGTGAGACCAAATGAGTGAGCAAAATCGCATTGTGCTCACCGAGTGAGACAAAATGTCATTCATGTGACCTTTATAGTCAAATATCATTTCAACATGCGGGGTCTAATACAAGTTCGATATACTTGGGTTCTATTATCTCTGTCCCTCTAGGTATGTTCTCACTGCTTAGGGTGAAAAATTTTGTGTACTACACGAGATCAATAGTAGATTGTTAACCAAGGGTTGAAAGGCACCCATTTCTGTCGAGGTAGTTTGGCGCTCGAACGCAGTGAGAGCGCCAATAGTCCGAGACAGAAATAGTGCCTTTCACCCGAGTTAAACACTCTACTTTTCATATCGAATGCGAGGAAACCAAACAAGACAAGGCATTTTCGCAAAATCAGTAATGGAAGTACCTAATAGATCTACGGCCATGATTTATTTTCCTTAGGACTTACTTGCAATCGGAGACTTTACATGTGTGAAGATTAATAATCCCTAGCGAAAATAATTTAGATTGCAATATTTAAGAAAACACACATTTTTTAACAAACTGCAGTAATTTTAAAATGATTTGTTCATTATAGTATGAAAATCAGCGGGATTGCCTCTTACTTTTTAATTTTATACTTTTTCGTTCTAAAAGCCGCAACAGACTACCGGACCACACCGCGACCTTGGTGCGCCGCACCACGTAATAACATAATAAAAGTATTTTAAATATTAAATAACAATTTATTTAATAATATAAGTAATTTTTATCTTGTATTTTATTTTATTTTCATGAATATAGTGCTAAATAACTTTAAAATCAATTTAATATCGTACAAACGTTTAAATGTGGCTGTATAAGATTCTGCCTTTGCTCATTTACGCAAGTGTAAGGTTTAAAAAAATATTTTTGGTATATTCCTTTTGGTTCCCGCCTTATGAAATCGAGTAAATAGAATTCAACGAAAGAAATCAAGAATAATTTGTTTTTAACAATTCACATCATTTTTTTATATAAAAAGGATCAACGTGGGATTAGTAAAATTAAACAATTACCAATTGTTCCAGGCGAGGAAATAAAGACACTACTTATTTTCCATTTTGTTTCCACCCAGTAGTTCGTGGGACGGGGACGCAGAGGAGTACACCACTTTTCTGCACTAGAGCATAAACGTATCACTTTCTGCGCACCTTTTAGAACAACAACGACCCACTTTCAGAGCATGAGATATGAAAAGTTATTTACATCTCGTGCGCTTTTGAATCCCTTACTACGCTCAAGATTCTAAATTAGATTCACTCGCTACGCTCGTGAATCTATTATAGAATCTTTCGCTTGCACGGGACTCAAAATAAGCACTCGAAGAAATATCAAACTTTGATCTCTTGTTGTACAAATAACTATTGAAAGATTGCTGGTGTGTCGCGGGTTGTATAGTAAATTAATATCAGGTCGGCTGTCTGAACTTCTTCGCTGTTATTATACGGCTATTATAATTTTATTGTTAGCTTCATTTGAATTACGAAGTAAACTAAACCTCCTTTCTTTCTTAACCCCCCAGTGAACTTCAATGATTGCTTCTGCCTCTTGTTCCAGTGTTGTACCAGTTATTAATTCATAGAACTTGGTACAGTTGTTCGTACCTCCACCAAATCCGACTCCACCTGAGTTTCAAACGCATTAGCAGTCCCCTAGGTGCGACCACTGTATATCGAATAAATCTTAAATTTCTTTAAATCGCGTGTTTTATCCGACGAGGGATAAAACTTTTTCAATTTCCATTCAAATGCCAGCATGGCGGCACTTAGCGAGAAAGTATTGTCGAAAATTTATCCTCAAAATATTTTAAGTAACTTTGACGTCGAATTTCGAGCATAATCCGCGGAAATGTTTCATACAGACGGGTATTGAGCTGAGTTTGCACGATAGGACTTTTAAATCACGATCATAGCATTAAAATTTTCATTGTAGTAGATTTTAACAATTTACATTCTATGCTGTATTGTTGCTCCCGAGCCAGAGATATATATAAGTAACTCCGTATAAGATAAATAAAGTCTAAGAAAAAAACGTGCCTCGGAAATCAAGAAATAGCCATTCTCTATTAGATGGCGCACACACCTTTAGCCTATTCTCGGCTACATGGCGTTGATGACACCATTTGATATTTAACAATTTTAACACATATCAGTGAAAGAACATGGGTCAGTATGGAACAATAAAAATTAAAAATCATTTATCCGTAAACATATTTTGATTAATTTATACATTTTCAATTTTATTTTAAACTTTAATCGTGTGTCGATAGATGGCAGTAAATGTACCGTGACTACAAAATTTACTTTGGCAATAGCCCTCTATACTATCTATTCTCTTTGCCAGAGCCAACAATCAAAATGTGAGACATATGAAGATCGTCAACGTAATAATTTATCTGTAAAAGCGAATATTAATATTATTACAAATCTTTTATTATATTACCTTTAGTGGTACATATATTTTACAGGAAATTACAATAAAAACTAGAGAACATTGTTTTTAACCAATTTCTACATCTTTACACGTTTCAACTTAAATAAAAATTCAGTTACATTATTATAATTACAACATTGAACATAAAAAGGTCACATTTAAAAGTCAAAAGAATAAAAAGTAGGATAATACATGCTAATGAACCCAGCACTTTTCTTTAATCTTGGACAAGGTTATGCGATCGTAACCTAAAACCTTTTTAGATATAATCTTACGGCTATAAAAAATGAGCTTTATTATGAGCACTTTTATACAAAAAACTTCATTATTAGAAAATTTTACGTAAAAATTTGTTTCAGAGAAACGTCAATCATAAATAAATACTATAGGATCATCATTCATCTTACACAATTCGTGGGTACCTACTAGATGACGATATGTACTTATAATATATCGATATATAATTAAATACATAGAAAAAATTCATAACTCAGAAAAAAAATCTGCGATAAACACACATAACAAATGCCCTTAACATGATTCGAACCCGGGACGTCCTGCTCGTAGGCAAGGTCACTACCGACTAGGTAACGAGGCCGTTAAATATATATAACTAACATGGTTCTTAACTCAGCAGAATGTCACAAAAACACGTATTCAATGCATCTTCAAACGCACTCAAGTGCACTCAACTAAGTGTCACTCGATTCAAGTTGTTCACCCTACCCTAAATCTTCTATCTTTTTCTAGTCTGCGAGGCGTAAAAGAGAAAAACCAAGTCACTTAAAGGCCGTTTCACACTGTCATATGCTATCGAGGTTGGCAGATATTGCTTTGAATCTATTTCAGCTCAATGGGAAAAGGATTTCTCGGAATGGATCGTGCCAGTCGACATGATAAAAAGTTACTACACTTTAACGTGCTTCGTCATCGTCGAGTGTAAGTTAGCGTGTGTACATATTTAGAAATAGGGGTAGATTGTAATCTTACGGTCACAATAGGGGACCGAACAATTATTTACTTATGTCGACATGGATGACAAAAGATAATCCCCATGTTGTCCTCTACATCTCTTGTGTGGCTGCTTATGAGGGCCCAATTCGGATTTTAAAATAGACAATCTATTACCTAGATATATTTTACACATCACCAAGATACGATAACGATATATTATGTTTAAGATCTAACCTGTCAAATTTGACATTTGCGCGATTCTGGATATACTCTTGAGCGATTTCCACAGGATATAACTTAGAGATCCAATTCACATCTAATAGATATCTTACTCTATCTAACGTAAAAGTGACATTGGTTGCCCGAATTGCGCTGCAAAAGAGAACTAGTTGATATCTAAACTATAACGTATCTAGAATGAATCTAGTACGTGTCGTCTCTTGTGAATATCTTGAAGTTCGAATACGGCAGTGAGTGTAATTATTTAAATTAACCAACTTCGTCTTCTAACAAAGTTGGAGAATCCGTTACATGAACATTAAGCGCCAACTAAGTTATAGGGTGTTTAATATTTAGGCCACATTAGCTAGGAGTCATGACCATCGAATCTCTGCCAAAGTTGTGCGAATCAATGGCAAGTGAAACACGGTTGAGAGGCATGACACGCTTAGACGCACCCGGGGTGGGGTGGCCCCTTTATTTGCCGTCCTCGGCGCACCCTCGAATGCAAGGGAAAGATAAATTCAAGTCATTGGATATGGTAATGCATTACTATCCCACACAACAGACTTTGTGTAAAGCTACAGCATGGGTGAAGTTTTTTTTGACTTCGTCGTGTTTAAAGATTGACGATTTATGGTACAAGTATAGGTAATATTAAGTAGAGAATGATGACATGGAACTATGGTATGGAACGACGGGAGACATAATAACACAACGAAGCCATGTTCCAACTTTTTATTATGACAATTCAAGTAGTAGTAAGAGTTTGACGTGGCCATAAATGGTATAATAGGTTACTGTTAATTATTTATTTTAGTTTACCTAAAAGGTTTAACGATGCGTCTAAAAAACTTTCCTACCTCGCGTAACTACCAGACGCAATCATACGAGTCCATATAGTAGTCTTAACAAGCTAGTTTTACGACCCACCTTCCTTTGAGTTATAGGGGTGCTAAACCCACCTAACTTCCACGAGGTATTCGGCTATGATTGCCAAATAGGGTTTGCAATCCGGATCCGAAATGTATGAAATTATCCGGATCTGGATCCGGATCCGCGGATCTTCCCATACATTTCGGATCCGTCGTGCAAACCCTATTGCCAAACAAATATGAGAATGAAACGTTTATTGTGTTCTTTTGCCCAGTTTTATCATGCCAGTGGCATGATAAGTTTCATTCCCACCCTTTCACTATGAGTGGCATCATGCCAAATCAAAAATTCAATCTCCTACCTAATATTTATTTGCACTTCGCGCTTCGGTGATGTTTGATGTTGGATTGCCGGTTCCATATATGGTAATATCTTTCCTCTTTTAATATACTTGGTTAGGAAAAAAATGTCGAATGGTACATTATGTATTAGAGTGTAGGTACCAACCTACTTAATTCACCTGTAAGTGTTAGTCCCAAGATTATTTCTATAAAATTGACAATTCAGGGCAGTGCACTGATTAGTGGCTTATAACTTGCGTAAATATTGTGTGCAAACAACCGACAATCCGTTTATACACCTCTATAAATAAAAAACTAATCTTAAATTGTATTTTATGCTAACAAAGTATTATTATGACAAATTATAAATACCAACAAACATTCATAAGGCTTGTTGAAGGACTCACAAATATATCGTCCATAAAGCATACTATTAAGTGGCCATTTCTCATCGCAACTAACCATCTTAGAGAAAACCGTTCCGAAAAAATTGTAATAGGAAGAAATGCTTACTTATGAAGGCGTCATTTTTTGTGAAAAACTTTGAAAAAAAAAAGTGATTGTAGTGATTGTCTAATCTAATTTGAGAGTGGGCTATTGAAGATTATTGCTAATTGCATCTATTAGCTTTAAATTACACAAATGATCTTTCAACATATCATATCATATCAAATTTAAGTGGATAATATCGTAGATGGTGGAATCGTAATACATAACTAAGTTTATAAAGCTGTTGGTGTTGAGCTGATTGTGTCATTTTATTACCATTGCTGCATTCTGTGAAAATGTTTAAAAAATGTATGCCACATGTATATAATATTTGTTCCAAAAATTGCATTTTAATAAAAAAAATATTCAGCCTTGTGGTTTTACATACCATTTTCACATAGGTACTTAAGGCTACAATACGCCCCACCGCTGCCAAACGAGTTATGCTAACAAATAGCCCGGGATCTGTAACTATAACACGAATAGGAACATTGTGCCGTTACGAGGGCAGTAGGCCGCCCTAGTGTGCACTCAGCCTAACGACGCATTCATTCGCAACCCGCAGGAGCCGCGTTTAATCACCTTTCTTACGTGTAGTTCACTCTAACTATACTAGGTTAGCGTCCAGTGAGTCAGCAAAAGAAAATCAGAAAGTAAAATACACGAAAATTATATATTATTGAAATCAAAGACAAAATGTTAAAATAATATTAGGCCACTATACAAAATCGTCATAGAAGTGAAATGTTCCGTCCGGCTACAGCTTAAGTCAGCCTTTTAGTAAAGACGGACATGATTTACGATCTAGCTAAACTAGCTATTCATAGTTAGATATTCATTTTCGGAATGAAATTACTTCCATGTTTTTACAGATTTTATCGAATTTATTCAAACTTTGGATGTAGATGTTTGCGTGAACAAATTACCTCACTTTTTTTTTCTGACCCATTTTAATTATTCCCCTGTATACCAATCCAGAAAATGCAACGTGGGAAGCCCCAGACTAGATGGACCGACGATCTGGTTAATGTCACGGGAAACCGTTGATTGAGGGGATCATTCACTGTGGAGATCCTTGGATCCACTGCTGGACAAAGGTCGTGGACGTCTTTCAGCTGAGATGATGATGATGATACCAATCCAGAAAATGCAACTAACGTGACTGAGAGCGTAACTAAGATATAGATGGTCAAGCAAATCTTGTCAGTAGAAAAATTTTCTATGAGACGATATCACATAATTATACAAGCTTTTATTTAGTTTCACCTGACCGTTTTCTATCTGTCTGTCTGTGTGTAATCAAATATTGCAAGTTATATTTGATCCAGTTCCCGGTTTCCGCTTGAGCTGAAATTTTGTATACATACGTAAGTCGGGTGACAATGCAATATTATGGTGTCATCGAGCTGATCTGATGATGGAGATCGGAGGTGGCCATTAGGAACTCTGTGATAAAACAACGAAACCTAATTGTCTTTGGGGTTTTTGAGTATTAGTTGCCTGTGGAAAGAAAAGTACAGTCGGCGATAAAAGCTTGTACCAAAAATGAAATTTTAGCCAAAAACTTGACCAAGTATACTTCCTTTCCTCTGGTAGGTAACAACGAGCACGGCTAGGAAGGGTTTTATTTTTCAGCATTCGCTACAGCAATTACATTTTGCAACCGCGGCCCATAGATCACCCTCACACATTTAATTGCTTCTTTTACTTTGCGCGGTTGTAAATTGGGGTTAAGGGAATTAAGCTACGATGTGACAGATTTATCTGGCGGTTTTAGAGCAGTATTGTTGGTTTAAGAGTTTTAATCTAATACACGTTGTTAACGCTTATTATCTGAGGTCGTAAGTTCGAATACCCAGTGAAAACTTACGGCGCGATTCGGGAAATTAATTAGAGGTTAACTAGATACGATATAGTAAAGATATGTGACGTCCTACGGGAAAAGGTACCGTATGGCGGTTGGCGCTTTCGCTTTATTAACGCCGCTCCAATATTATTGCGGCGCTATGCGACGTAAGCGCCAGCCGACTTTTTGCCATGGAACGTCACATATCCTTACTATTTCATATCTAGTGGATCTCTAATACATTTCCCGAATCGCGGTGCCAGCCGCCATAAGGTACCTTTTGCCGTGGAACGTCACATATCTTTACTATATCGTATCTAGTTAATTAATTCATTTCCCGAATCGAGCCGCTATGGACGAAATTTCTTTTTTATTTTGCAAAGTGAAAAAAGGGGATATTATAAGGGGTTTGAGTTTTTAGAATTCGTACAACTTATATTCCCTCTTATAAAGAAATGGTGAGCCAATGAAGTTTGCTAAGCAAACAAAGCCTGCTCGCTGGAGGTATATTATATCCCACCAAAACATTTCATACCGGGTGTGATCTGTCACACGAGCAAATAATTTAAACATCTATAGATTGTACTCCTCAAACGGTGACACATTTGTTCAACAACTTTTAAAAATTGTGATGACTTTCTATTTTTCATACAAAATAAATAATACCTTCAATGGACGCCATCGCCATACCATATCATTTCTGATTGACGTTGCTTGTCACGCCTTAAACATAACAAAATTTTCAATACATTGCCTCTTAGAATAAACTTTAAAGTGTATTAAAAATCAAACGACAAGTTATTTTTAAAAGTTGGTGAACAAATGTTGGTCAGTATGAGGAGTACAGTCTACAGTTACAATTTTTGCTCGTATTTCAGGCCACACCCGGTATAAGACAGCCAAGACGAAACCATAAGGCTCGCACTTTCAAAAGGTAAACGAGCGAGAGGCTCAGGTTATAAGAAAATGTAAGTTCTAATTAGCCTCTAGCTTCTTGTCTTTGGGTCAAACAGAAAACTGTGTTACGTCTTTCCTGCAGGCATACACAAGAGTTAAGGGATGTAAAGGTTAATTTTCTTATTTAACCCTTATCCACGTGAAAAGGTCCTCCTTTTATTTAGAGAACTATGATAAAATTATTACTTACATGACCACAAGCTGTTAACTATTGCCCACAGGAGAGAAAACTAGTGTGTTCGCGCGAACTGTACATTTAAAAAATTAACCTTTACAGCCCTTAACTCTTGTGTATGTCTACAGGAAAGACGTAACACAGTTTTCTGTTTGACCCCTTTATAACAAGAAATTTACTATGAATTTCGCCTTAATATGTTCATCAAAACCAAACAAATGTGTATTGTGTAATATGGCCTATAATACTGTAGGCAAAATCTTAATTATTATAAAGTAATTATATTGATACCAATGTGAATCAATTGGCAATTGTGGTAATGGTTATTGGGAAATCATTTAAGATTAATTCAGGCGTTTATCGGTTACCAGGAACCGCCCGCACATTAAAATAAAGAGAAATTTACCTGCACTAAATTATTAAATATCCGTTAAAATTATATTTTTTTACTTCAGGTAGGTATCTATTTGATCAA